>NW_028004145.1:0-988 GCF_054177405.1 Leptonychotes weddellii | reverse complement strand
GCAGGAATGGGTTTGCAACAATGACCAAGGGGAGAACAACAGGCAGTTAAAACCTAGAGCCAGGTATTATTCCCAAAACACATCCTTGTCATCTTTTTCTTAAGATTTTATTTATTTATTTGACAGAGAGCACAAGTAGGCAGAGTGCCAGGCAAAGGGAGAGGGAGAGGCAGGCTCCCCACTGAGCAGAGAGCCCAACATGGGGCTCCATCCCAGGACCCTGGGATCATGACCTGAGCCAAAGGCAGATGCTTAACCAACTGAGCCACCCAGGCACCCCTCATCCTTGTCATCTTTATCTTCCCTCAAATACTTATACTTTTGTATTGCCTTGAATATGTAAATGAGAATCCGGTGTATTATATAATATGGCAGAAAAGTCATTGCAGAAAGAAAAATAATTATTTGATAAACTGGTTTAGAATAAGTAATTAAGTATTTAGAGAAAAAAAAAATGTACAGTCCCAAATTCACACTATATTCCAAAAGAAATTCCTGGTCATGAAAAGTCAAAAATGACTAGCCTGGGGGAAAAAAATGTATCTGATCTTAAAATAAAAAAGTAAACTTCTGAGCTTGAAATAAAATGAGGATAAGGGTGCCTCAGTGGCTCAGTCTGTTAAGTGTCTGACTCGATTTCGGCTCAGGTCATGATCTCAGGGCCATGGGATTGAGCCCCATGTTGGGCTCCATGCTTAGCGGGGAGTCTGCTTAGGATTCTCTTTCCTTCTCCCTCAGCCCGCCCCCCCCCACTCTCTCTCTCTCTCAAATAAAATAAATAAATCTTTAAAAAATGATGAGAGAATTCAAATTAGAAAAAAAAATTATCTCCTAAGAGTTTGAATTGTCCATATGTCCAAAAATAAACAAAATGTTAAAAGAACAAGATGTATATCAGAAATATCACAGATAAAATGGTGATACCTTGAATCCATGAAGTGGTTACTACTCAGTGAAAATCAGACAAGAACAGGATCAGAACTGGAAA
>NW_028004144.1:0-200 GCF_054177405.1 Leptonychotes weddellii | reverse complement strand
GACGATGGACTCTGAAAAACAAACAGGGTTCTAGAGGGGAGGGGGGTGGGAGGATGGGTTAGCCTGGTGGTGGGTATTGAGGAGGGCACATTCTGCATGGAGCACTGGGTGTTATGCACAAACAATGAATCATGGAACACTTCATCTAAAACTAATGATGTAATGTATGGGGATTAACATAAGAATAAAAAAAAATAAAT
>NW_028004143.1:0-200 GCF_054177405.1 Leptonychotes weddellii | reverse complement strand
CTGGGTGGCTCAGTTGGTTAAGCGACTGCCTTCGGCTCAGGTCATGATCCTGGAGTCCCAGGATCGAGTCCCGCATCGGGCTCCCTGCTCGGCAGGGAGTCTGCTTCTCCCTCTGACCCTCCTCCCTCTCGTGCTCTCTGTCTCTCATTCTCTCTGTCTCAAATAAATAAATAAATAAAATCTTTAAAAAAAAAAAAAAT
>NW_028004142.1:0-200 GCF_054177405.1 Leptonychotes weddellii | reverse complement strand
TTTTTTTTTTTTTTATTCTTATGTTAATCCCCATACATTACATCATTAGTTCTAGATGAAGTGTTCCATGATTCATTGTTTGTGCATAACACCCAGTGCTCCATGCAGAACGTGCCCTCCTCAATACCCACCACCAGGCCAACCCATCCTCCCACCCCCCTCCCCTCTAGAACCCCCAGCCTGTTTTTCAGAGTCCATCG
>NW_028004141.1:0-200 GCF_054177405.1 Leptonychotes weddellii | reverse complement strand
TTTTTTTTAAAGATTTTATTTATTTATTTATTTGAAAGAGAGAGTGAGAGAGAGAGAGAGCACAAGAGGGGGGAGCGGGAGAGGGAGAAGCAGGCTCCCTGCCGAGCAGGGACCCCGATGCGGGACTCGATCCAGGGACTCCAGGATCATGACCTGAGCCGAAGGCAGTCGCTTAACCAACTGAGCCACCCAGGCGCCCC
>NW_028004140.1:0-200 GCF_054177405.1 Leptonychotes weddellii | reverse complement strand
CAAACATCCAACAATGCTTGACTCACAGTAAACCTCCAACACAAGATGATGATGATGATGATGGTGATGATGACGATGATGATGATACTTTTCAAAATTTTAAAGCATTTGATTTACTAAGAATTGTTTATTATCTCCGCCTAGAAATCACCAGGGAAGTAGGACCTCTTTTTCATTAACATCAGTGAAAGAATTTTGAT
>NW_028004139.1:0-200 GCF_054177405.1 Leptonychotes weddellii | reverse complement strand
TTTATTTTCTTTTTTTTTACTAAATGTCAAACATTTGTTTATTTTCCCAGATTTCTCTCTTCCTCCTAAAAACAGTGCAAAATAAGTCTCATAATGTGGGTTGAATTCACTAGAATCCTGTGTATTTTCTATGGAAGGAAACTTACTAAAGACAGGTGAAATTTTGAATATTGCCATGGAAAATATTCATCACATAGCCA
>NW_028004138.1:0-200 GCF_054177405.1 Leptonychotes weddellii | reverse complement strand
CTTGATTAAGTTAGTGTATCAGTATGATGATCACTGACATCTGTATTTGTCATACAATAGGCACTTAAGAGAAAATGTTTTATAAGAAACAACATTGCATTTACATTTTTTTCTCTTTTGTAGAAAAGTAAAGTCATTGTGTCTGTCAATACAAAGTCAGGATCATTTCCCACACTGATTTTTCAGTTCCTGCTACCTGG
>NW_028004137.1:0-200 GCF_054177405.1 Leptonychotes weddellii | reverse complement strand
TTTTTTTTTTTTTTTTTTTTTTAAAGATTTTATTTATTTATTTGAGAGAGAGAGAATGAGAGACAGAGAGCATGAGAGGGAGGAGGGTCAGAGGGAGAAGCAGACTCCCCGCCGAGCAGGGAGCCCGATGCGGGACTCGATCCCGGGACTCCAGGATCATGACCTGAGCCGAAGGCAGTCGCTTAACCAACTGAGCCACC
>NW_028004136.1:0-200 GCF_054177405.1 Leptonychotes weddellii | reverse complement strand
TCTTTTTTTTTTTTAAAGATTTTTTATTTATTTATCTGAGAGAGAGAATGGGAGACAGAGAGCATGAGAGGGGGAGGATCAGAGGGAGAAGCAGACTCCCCGCTGAGCAGGGAGTCCGATGCGGGACTCGATCCCGGGACTCCAGGATCATGACCTGAGCCGAAGGCAGTTGCTTAACCAACTGAGCCACCCAGGCGCCC
>NW_028004135.1:0-200 GCF_054177405.1 Leptonychotes weddellii | reverse complement strand
GATTTTTTTTTTTATTCTTATGTTAATCCCCATACATTACATCATTAGTTCTAGATGAAGTGTTCCATGATTCATTGTTCGTGCACAACACCCAGTGCTCCATGCAGAACGTGCCCTCCTCAATACCCACCACCAGGCCAACCCATCCTCCCACCCCCCTCCCCTCTAGAACCCTCAGTTTGTTTTTCAGAGTCCATCTT
>NW_028004134.1:0-988 GCF_054177405.1 Leptonychotes weddellii | reverse complement strand
CCACCACCGTCAGCCACCTATGTTCCAGGGAGGTGGTGGGAGCCAAAAAGGAACAGAAGGCAAGGCAGAGGTAAAGGTTTCGGGTGATCTGCATCCAGGTACAGCAGTTTGGCTGCATCAGAATCAGCAGAGCGCCTATTAGAACGGACTGTCTGCCTCCCCACCGTTCCTGACTCAGTAGATAGGAGGTAAAGCCTGAACTGGACATGTCTAACATGTTTCCCAGGTGATGCTACGGTTGCCGGTCCACAGTCCACCTTTGAAAACCATGATAAAAGGAATACTCAAAGAATATCCTTTCTCTGGGAAACTGTTTTCTATTAACTTTTAACTATTCTGTATCCATTTTTGCTTTGTTTTCCCCTCTAAGACAGTTTTTACAGCGTGTTTCAGTTGTATGTTCCTTCAGCAGGTTGCCGGTTACATTTCTGTCACCCCCTTATGCACAATCCATAGGTATTTGTCTTCTCTTTCCAATCAGGTAGCTGGGAAATTTACAGGACTTGAGTTTCACGCACATTACTGCAAGGTACTGGCTCCTGCAGCCGAAGCAGGCTGCTAACCACTGTGTATTTCCTTTTTCTCATCTATAAAATACGATCTGGACTCCATGGACACCTCACAGGGTTGCTGAAGATTCAGAGATCAGGCATGTGAAGGATGCTAAAAAAAAATGACCATTTTTAACACTCACTGTAGCCTCCATCCAGATCCCTGGCCCAGAGGTTTCCTTACACATGGCAGGCCCTCAACCACTCGGTGACACAATGTGACAGAGGTGCCTGCACCCCACCCCCTTCCCGCATCCATCACCTTCTGTTACGTCTTCCTTTCTAAGTTCCTTCTTGTCCATCTCTGTCAAGTCATTCTACCAAATGTATTAGATCGACACATACACTGATCTCAATAGGTTCGGAGTGAGGGGCTATCCAGTGAAGGATGTGAGCTTTCTACATGGATGTGGGGGCACATTATTTTGCATGCTCTT
>NW_028004133.1:0-200 GCF_054177405.1 Leptonychotes weddellii | reverse complement strand
GCTGTGATGAGGGCCTGGGGGGCTCCGGTTCCTGCTTCTGTGACGAGGGCTGGACGGGGCCGAGCTGTGAGGTGCAGCTGGGTGAGTGCTCTTTGTGCCCCATCATCCACCCCCCCCCACCCCCGCATGCTTGTGCTGGCTTGCGGACACCGGCCGGCCCGGCTGCACACTCAGGCTGAGGCACTTGGGGGGGGGGGGGT
>NW_028004132.1:0-200 GCF_054177405.1 Leptonychotes weddellii | reverse complement strand
TTTTTTTTATTTATTTTTTTATTCTTATGTTAATCCCCATACATTACATCATTAGTTCTAGATGAAGTGTTCCATGATTCATTGTTTGTGCATAACACCCAGTGCTCCATGCAGAATGTGCCCTCCTCAATACCCACCACCAGGCTAACCCATCCTCCCACCCCCCTCCCCTCTAGAACCCTCAGTTTGTTTTTCAGAGT
>NW_028004131.1:0-200 GCF_054177405.1 Leptonychotes weddellii | reverse complement strand
TCTTTCGGCGAGCAGTTCCTTTCCCACCAATGCGCACTTGTGCTTGCAGTTTGGCGAGTTTCTCCTGGTTCATGATAGTTTCTTTCATCTTGTTGGAGCGGAAATGGGACCGCGCGGGGGAATAGGGTTGGCGCTCAGGGGGTCTCGGGCGGACCAGCTGAGATTAGGAGCACACACGCGGGGACGCAAGATGGCAGCTC
>NW_028004130.1:0-200 GCF_054177405.1 Leptonychotes weddellii | reverse complement strand
TTTTTTTTTAAAGATTTTATTTATTTATTTGACAGAGAGAGACACAGCGAGAGAGGGAACACAAGCAGGGGGAGTGGGAGAGGGAGAAGCAGGCTCCCCGCAGAGCAGGGAGCCCGATGTGGGACTCGATCCCAGGACCCTGGGATCATGACCTGAGCCGAAGGCAGTCGCTCAACCGACTGAGCCACCCAGGCGCCCTA
>NW_028004129.1:0-200 GCF_054177405.1 Leptonychotes weddellii | reverse complement strand
TTTTTTTTTTTTTTTTTTAAAGATTTTATTTATTTATTTGACAGAGAAAGACACAGCGAGAGAGGGAACACAAACGGGGAGTGGGAGAGGGAGAAGCAGACTCCCCGCCGAGCAGGGAGCCCGATGCGGGACTCGATCCCGGGACTCCAGGATCATGACCTGAGCCGAAGGCAGTCGCTTAACCAACTGAGCCACCCAGG
>NW_028004128.1:0-200 GCF_054177405.1 Leptonychotes weddellii | reverse complement strand
TTTTTTTTTTTTTTTAAAGATTTTATTTATTTATTTGAGAGAGAGAGAATGAGAGAGAGCGAGTACATGAGAGGGGGGAGGGTCAGAGGGAGAAGCAGACTCCCTGCCGAGCAGGGAGCCCGATGCGGGACTCGATCCAGGGACTCCAGGATCATGACCTGAGCCGAAGGCAGTCGCTTAACCAACTGAGCCACCCAGGC
>NW_028004127.1:0-200 GCF_054177405.1 Leptonychotes weddellii | reverse complement strand
TTTTTTTTTTTTTTAAAGATTTTATTTATTTATCTGAGACAGAGAGAATGAGAGAGACAGAGAGCACATGAGAGGGGGGAGGGTCAGAGGGAGAAGCAGGCTCCCTGCCGAGCAGGGAGCCCGATGCGGGACTTGATCCAGGGACTCCAGGATCATGACCTGAGCCGAAGGCAGTCGCTTAACCAACTGAGCCACCCAGG
>NW_028004126.1:0-200 GCF_054177405.1 Leptonychotes weddellii | reverse complement strand
GGGCGCCTGGGTGGCTCAGTTGGTTAAGCGACTGCCTTCGGCTCAGGTCATGATCCTGGAGTCCCGGGATCGAGTCCCGCATCGGGCTCCCTGCTCGGCGGGGAGTCTGCTTCTCCCTCTGACCCTCCTCCCTCTCATGCTCTCTGTCTCTCATTCTCTCTCTCTCAAATAAATAAATAAAATCTTAAAAAAAAAAAAAT
>NW_028004125.1:0-200 GCF_054177405.1 Leptonychotes weddellii | reverse complement strand
GAGAGAAGACGGGGCTGGAAATGGAGTGGTAATGATCATGCCTCCGTGAGGAAGTCTCCATAAAGTCCCAATAGTCCAGGGTTCAGGGAGCTTCTGGGGGTGAACGCATCCACTCTGAGACAGTCACGCACCTCAGCTCCACGGGACAGAAGCTCCTGTGCTTGGGAACCTCCCAGAGCTCGCCCTGTGTGTCTCTTCAT
>NW_028004124.1:0-200 GCF_054177405.1 Leptonychotes weddellii | reverse complement strand
ATTTCTTTTTTTTTTATTCTTATGTTAATCCCCATACATTACATCATTAGTTTTAGATGAAGTGTTCCATGATTCATTGTTTGTGCATAACACCCAGTGCTCCATGCAGAATGTGCCCTCCTCAATACCCACCACCAGGCTAACCCATCCTCCCACCCCCCTCCCCTCTAGAACCCTGTTTGTTTTTCAGAGTCCATCGT
>NW_028004123.1:0-988 GCF_054177405.1 Leptonychotes weddellii | reverse complement strand
CTTCCTAGTTCTCTGCTTCATTATAAAAATTGTTCTCTCTGATTTTTTTCACTATCTTTAACACAGACCAATTTGGGAGATTGTTGTCAGGGAATGAGAAAAAAAAATTATCTTGGAATCAAAATCAAACACATCTCATTATGCCTATGTCATTTGCTTTGGTTTTTCTGAGACAACTTAAGCCTTCATTTCTTTTCACTTGGAGTTGAATATCCTCTACTTGTATCTGATCATTTATTCACAGTCCACATGATCATAGACTAGCATACTTCCCTTTTGGTATGAACTCCACAGTATGTTTTAGAGATACCGCAGTGGATTTGCAATATCCCTAAAGAAGATACAGTATTAAAAATTATCACTATGGGATAAGGATGTTCACAGGTGAGCAAATATATGGGAAGATACTGAACCTCACTAGAAAGCAAGGCAATAGAGATGTATACTTCAAGTAGTTTTGTTTTTCTCATTAAATTAGTGATTTTTTTTTTCATCAGTCGGCTTAGTGTTGACAAGGGTAGATTGAAAAAGGCACACTCATCCACTGCTGGTGGAATTAAAATGGGCATAACCTTTTACCAACATGTATCAAGAGCCTTTAGCATGTCTAAGCCCCTGAGCCCAGTAATTTCATTTTTGAAAACCTATACCAAAAGAGAAGATAGAAGTTTTTTTTAATACTGCACAAAAATGAGGTGTACTGAATTATTTGTAATACAAAGACAAAAGTAATCTAAATGTCCAACAGTAGGACAGTGGAAGCAAATTAGGGCATATTCAACTTGATAGAATATGATGAGCCCTTTAAGATAGTATATATATTATATTAGCATGGGTAAATTCTTACATTAAAACATATGATTAAAAAAAGAAGAAGAAGAAGGTAGCGGGAGGGGAAGAATGAAGCGGGGGAAATCGGAGGGGTGGACGAACCATGAGAGATGATGGACTCTGAAAAACAAACTGAGGGTTCTAGAGGGGAGGGGGG
>NW_028004122.1:0-200 GCF_054177405.1 Leptonychotes weddellii | reverse complement strand
TTCTTTTTTTTTTTTTAAAGATTTATTTATTTATTTGAGAGAGCGAGAATGAGAGAGAGTACATGAGAGGGGGGAGGGTCAGAGGGAGAAGCAGGCTCCTCGCTGAGCAGGGAGCCCAATGCGGGACTCGATCCCGGGACTCCAGGATCATGACCTGAGCCGAAGGCAGTTGCTTAACCAACTGAGCCACCCAGGCGCCC
>NW_028004121.1:0-200 GCF_054177405.1 Leptonychotes weddellii | reverse complement strand
TTTTCACTGTGGGACTTTTGATTATTAATTAAATCTCTTGTTATAGGTATATTCAAATTTCTATTTATACTTTTTTTTATTATTATGTTATGTTAATCACCATACATTACATCATTAGTTTTTGATGTAGTGTTCCATGATTCATTGTTTGCGTATAACACCCAGTGCTCCATGCAGAACGTGCCCTCCTTAATACCCAG
>NW_028004120.1:0-200 GCF_054177405.1 Leptonychotes weddellii | reverse complement strand
GAACCATGAGAGACGATGGACTCTGAAAAACAAACTGAGGGTTCTAGAGGGGAGGGGGGTGGGAGGATGGGTTAGCCTGGTGGTGGGTATTGAGGAGGGCACATTCTGCATGGAGCACTGGGTGTTATGCACAAACAATGAATCATGGAACACTACATCTAAAACTAATGATGTAATGTATGGGGATTAACATAAGAATT
>NW_028004119.1:0-200 GCF_054177405.1 Leptonychotes weddellii | reverse complement strand
TAGCGGGAGGGGAGGAATGAAGCGGGGGAAATCGGAGGGGTGGACGAACCATGAGAGACGATGGACTCTGAAAAACAAACTGAGGGTTCTAGAGGGGAGGGGGGTGGGAGGATGGGTTGGCCTGGTGGTGGGTATTGAGGAGGGCACGTTCTGCATGGAGCACTGGGTGTTGTGCACGAACAATGAATCATGGAACACTT
>NW_028004118.1:0-200 GCF_054177405.1 Leptonychotes weddellii | reverse complement strand
AGGGGCTGTTTCTTAGAAGTCACATATGATTTCGGATGCCTCCAAAGTGGACAATGAGGCTTCTCCCGTCCTGCCTTTCACCCACTCTAAGACCTCACCGATGGCAGGATGCTGTATTATTTTCTGTACCTCTCAGAAAGAAAATGACTGTCATTAAGCCATAACACAAGGCTTTCCTATCACTTGGAAGCTTTTTTTTT
>NW_028004117.1:0-200 GCF_054177405.1 Leptonychotes weddellii | reverse complement strand
TTTTTATTAATGACAATGACAACAATAACAGCTGACACTTCTTGAACACTCACCATGTGCCAAATAGTATTCTAAGTGCTTTTCATGTATTAACTTTTCTAATAATTATAACAATTTGATGAAGTATGTTCTATTATTATTCCTATTTGACAGATGGGGAAACTGAGGCACAGAGAGGCTTCCAAGCATGTTTGTGACCC
>NW_028004116.1:0-200 GCF_054177405.1 Leptonychotes weddellii | reverse complement strand
GTCCACGGCCTGGACTTCATGGTTTCCTGCTGTAGTCACCCGAGCCACCTCGGTCCTCTTACCCCATTGCACTTCCCGAGGAGACCCCCACCAGCCCCGGGTAGAGTCTCCACAGTGGTTAGGCTCGTTTTCCCAACTGTTCCAAAATGGTGCTGGCAGGACTCCTGTCACACTTGGCACCGCCTGCCTCAGGATGGGCG
>NW_028004115.1:0-200 GCF_054177405.1 Leptonychotes weddellii | reverse complement strand
TGCCCATCCTGAGGCAGGCGGTGCCAAGTGTGACAGGAGTCCTGCCAGCACCATTTTGGAACAGTTGGGAAAACGAGCCTAACCACTGTGGAGACTCTACCCGGGGCTGGTGGGGGTCTCCTCGGGAAGTGCAATGGGGTAAGAGGACCGAGGTGGCTCGGGTGACTACAGCAGGAAACCATGAAGTCCAGGCCGTGGAT
>NW_028004114.1:0-200 GCF_054177405.1 Leptonychotes weddellii | reverse complement strand
ATTTTTTTTTTATTCTTATGTTAATCCCCATACATTACATCATTAGTTCTAGATGAAGTGTTCCATGATTCATTGTTTGTGCATAACACCCAGTGCTCCATGCAGAACGTGCCCTCCTCAATACCCACCACCAGGCCAACCCATCCTCCCACCCCCCTCCCCCCCAGAACCCTCAGTTTGTTTTTCAGAGTCCATCGTCT
>NW_028004113.1:0-200 GCF_054177405.1 Leptonychotes weddellii | reverse complement strand
TTTTTTTTTTTATTCTTATGTTAATCCCCATACATTACATCATTAGTTTTAGATGTAGTGTTCCATGATTCATTGTTTGTGCATAACACCCAGTGCTCCATGCAGAACGTGCCCTCCTCAATACCCATCACCAGGCTAACCCATCCTCCCACCCCCCTCCCCTCTAGAACCCTCAGTTTGTTTTTCAGAGTCCATCGTCT
>NW_028004112.1:0-988 GCF_054177405.1 Leptonychotes weddellii | reverse complement strand
GAATTTGAATCCTTTAAATTTAAGTTGTTCCACCATCTCAGTAGCACTTGGTATTAATAAATCTCCTAATTTTAGCTATTTTAATGGGTACGTGATGCCTAATATTTATGGTTTATAGTTTGCATTCCTCTAATGATTAATGATGTTGAATATCGTTCCATGTGCTTATGCATTGTGTGTGTGTGTGTGTGTGTGTGTGTGTGCTGCTCAAATCTTCGCACATTTCCTTTAAATCTGGTTGCTTACCCTCAGCTGAGTTCAAAGAATTGTCTATATATTTAAGACACAAATCGTTTGTCAGATATATGTTTGGACAAAATTTTTCTTTCAATCTCTTTCCTGCCTTTCCATTTTTGCATCACTAATTTTGAAGAGTAGATATTTGTTTTCTTTAACTTTTGACTGTGTCAAGTTTATCAGTCTTTTTATTTCATTGCTCATGCTTTTGTGTCCTAAGACCTTTGGCCTACATCAAGTTGCAAAGATTTTCTCTTGTGTTTTCCCAAATAATCTTTAGAGTTTTATTTAGATCTCTGAACTATTTTAAGTAGTTTTTCTGCAAGTGGTAAGAGAGAAGGATTGTGGTTCACTTTTTCCAAACTTTTTTTTATTTTCCTGGCACCATTTGTTCATATTTAGAAGCTGTTTATTTTTTTTATTAACATATTTGTTATAGAGGCAAGGGTCTGTGTTTCATCAGTCTTACACAATTCACAGTGTTCACTATAGTACATACCCCCCCCAATGTCCATCACCCAGCCACCCCACCCCTCCCACCCCCTTCACTCGAGCAACCCTCAGTTTGTTCCCTGAGATTTAGAGTCTCTTATGGTTTGTCTCCTTCTCTGGTTTAGTCTTGTTTCATTTTCCCTCCCTCCCCCTATGATCATCTGTCTTGTTTCTCAAATTCCTCATATCAGTGAGATCATATGATATTTATCTTTCTCTGATTGACTTATTTCACTCAGCATAATACCTTCTAGTTCCA
>NW_028004111.1:0-200 GCF_054177405.1 Leptonychotes weddellii | reverse complement strand
TTTTTTTTTTTTAAAGATTTTATTTATTTATTTGAGAGAGAGAATGAGATAGAGAGAGCATGAGAGGGAGGAGGGTCAGAGGGAGAAGCAGACTCCCTGCTGAGCAGGGAGCCCGATGCGGGACTCGATCCCGGGACTCCAGGATCATGACCTGAGCCGAAGGCAGTCGCTTAACCAACTGAGCCACCCAGGCGCCCTGT
>NW_028004110.1:0-200 GCF_054177405.1 Leptonychotes weddellii | reverse complement strand
TTTTTTTTTAAAGATTTTATTTATTTATTTGACAGAGAGAGACACAGTAAGAGCAGGATCACAAGCAGGGGGAGAGGGAAAGGGAGAGGGAGAAACAGGCTTCCCGCGGAGCAGGGAGCCCGATGCGGGGCTCGATCCCAGGACCCTGGGATCATGACCTGAGCCGAAGGCAGACGCTTAACGACTGAGCCACCCAGGCG
>NW_028004109.1:0-200 GCF_054177405.1 Leptonychotes weddellii | reverse complement strand
TGGACTCTGAAAAACAAACTGAGGGTTCTAGAGGGGAGGGGGGTGGGAGGATGGGTTAGCCTGGTGGTGGGTATTGAGGAGGGCACATTCTGCATGGAGCACTGGGTGTTATGCACAAACAATGAATCATGGAACACTTCATCTAAAACTAATGATGTAATGTATGGGGATTAACATAAGAATAAAAAAAATAAATAAAT
>NW_028004108.1:0-200 GCF_054177405.1 Leptonychotes weddellii | reverse complement strand
TCATAGCTGGGTCCTTTGCGCATCATTCTGCTCATCCCTCAGCCCAGTCCCTCTGCACAGGCGCCCTTGCTCTGCCCCCTCCTGGTCCCGAGCTCTCCTGTGGTCCTCCTCTAAGTATTTGTAGAGTGCCTGCTCTGGGCCTGGACCTGCTGCTCCCAGGGGCTGGGTGACAATGCCCGGGCCGGTCCCTGCCTTCATGC
>NW_028004107.1:0-200 GCF_054177405.1 Leptonychotes weddellii | reverse complement strand
CCATAGCTGGGTCCTTTGCGCATCATTCTGCTCATCCCTCAGCCCAGTCCCTCTGCACAGGCGCCCTTGCTCTGCCCCCTCCTGGTCCCGAGCTCTCCTGTGGTCCTCCTCTAAGTATTTGTAGAGTGCCTGCTCTGGGCCTGGACCTGCTGCTCCCAGGGGCTGGGTGACAATGCCCGGGCCGGTCCCTGCCTTCATGT
>NW_028004106.1:0-200 GCF_054177405.1 Leptonychotes weddellii | reverse complement strand
GCCTGGGTGGCTCAGTTGGTTAAGCGACTGCCTTCGGCTCAGGTCATGATCCTGGAGTCCCGGGATCGAGTCCCGCATCGGGCTCCCTGCTCAGCGGGGAGTCTGCTTCTCCCTCTGACCCTCCTCCCTCTCATGCTCTCTGTCTCTCATTCTCTCTGTCTCAAATAAATAAATAAAATCTTTAAAAAAAAAAAAAAAAG
>NW_028004105.1:0-200 GCF_054177405.1 Leptonychotes weddellii | reverse complement strand
TTTTTTATTTTTTTAAAGATTTTATTTATTTATTTGACAGAGAGAGACACAGCGAGAGAGGGAACACAAGCAGGGGGAGTGGGAGAGGGAGAAGCAGGCTCCCCGCAGAGCAGGGAGCCCGATGCGGGACTCGATCCCAGGACCCTGGGATCATGACCTGAGCTGAAGGCAGTCGCTTAACCAACTGAGCCACCCAGGCA
>NW_028004104.1:0-200 GCF_054177405.1 Leptonychotes weddellii | reverse complement strand
TTTTTTTTTTTTAAAGATTTTATTTATTTATTTGAGAGAGAGAGAATGAGAGACAGAGAACATGAGAGGGAGGAGGGTCAGAGGGAGAAGCAGACTCCCTGCCGAGCTGGGAGCCCGATGCGGGACTCGATCCCGGGACTCCAGGATCATGACCTGAGCCGAAGGCAGTCACTTAACCGACTGAGCCACCCAGGCGCCCC
>NW_028004103.1:0-200 GCF_054177405.1 Leptonychotes weddellii | reverse complement strand
TGGGCGCCTGGGTGGCTCAGTTGGTTAAGCGACTGCCTTCGGCTCAGGTCATGATCCTGGAGTCCCTGGATCGAGTCCCGCATCGGGCTCCCTGCTCGGCAGGGAGCCTGCTTCTCCCTCTGACCCTCCCCCCTCTCATGTGCTCTCTCTCTCTCATTCTCTCTGTCTCAAATAAATAAATAAAATCTTTAAAAAAAAAT
>NW_028004102.1:0-200 GCF_054177405.1 Leptonychotes weddellii | reverse complement strand
TTTTTTTTTTAAAGATTTTATTTATTTATTTGAGACAGAGAGAATGAGAGAGAGAGAGCACATGAGAGGGGGGAGGGTCAGAGGGAGAAGCAGGCTCCCTGCCGAGCAGGGAGCCCGATGCGGGACTCGATCCAGGGACTCCAGGATCATGACCTGAGCCGAAGGCAGTCGCTTAACCAACTGAGCCACCCAGGCGCCCT
>NW_028004101.1:0-988 GCF_054177405.1 Leptonychotes weddellii | reverse complement strand
GAAAACATACCTGAAAGGGATATCTGCATTCCAATGTTCATTTTAATACCATTCACAATAGCTAAGATAAGAAAACAACTAAAATATCTATTAATAGAGGAGTAGATAAAGAAAATGTGGTATATACATATAATGGAATATTACTCAGCCTTAAAAATGAAGGTAATCCTGCCATTTGCAACAACATGGATGAATCTAGAGGCTATTTTGATAAGCAAAATAACCCATACTCAGAAACACAAATTTTGCATGATCTCGCTTATATGTGGAATCTAAAATCATTAAACTCATAGAAACAGAGATTAGAAAGGTAGTTATCAGGGGCTTGGAGGAGGTAGAAATGTGGAGATTTTGGTTAAGAGGTACAATGTTTCATTATGCAAGATGATTAAATTTTGAAGAACTGCTATACAGCAATGTGACTATAGTTGACAATACTGTATTATGTACTTGAAATTTGTTAAGAGGATAGATCTTGAGTATTCTCACCACAGAAGGAAACAGATAAGAGGGAGAAGGAGAAGAAATAAGGGAAGGAAAAAGGAAAATGGTAAAGTTATGAAGTAAGGAACATGTTGATTAGCTTAGTTATGGTGAATATTTCACCTGATTGGGTCATCATGTTGTAAACCTTAAATATATACAATTTTTGATTGTCACTTATACCTCAATAAAGCTGGGAGGGAAAAAAAAGAGGCATGATGGAGGATTTTGCTTACACATGGATCTTAGGGCATAAGATAAAATTGAAGTATTTGAAAGAATATCCTCCCAGATGTTCCTAACCTTAATAAGCCAAGCAATGGGGCGCCTGGGTGGCTCAGTTGGTTAAGCAACTGCCTTCGGCTCAGGTCATGATCCTGGAGTCCCAGGATCGAGTCCCGCATCGGGCTCCCTGCTCGGCAGGGAGTCTGCTTCTCCCTCTGACCCTCCTCCCTCTCACGCTCTCTGTCTCTCATTCTCTCTCTCTCAAATAAAAAAAAAAAAA
>NW_028004100.1:0-200 GCF_054177405.1 Leptonychotes weddellii | reverse complement strand
CTTTTTTTTTTTTTTTTAAGATTTTATTTATTTGCGAGAGAGAGAATGAGAGACAGAGAGCATGAGAGGGAGGAGGGTCAGAGGGAGAAGCAGACTCCCTGCCGAGCAGGGAGCCCGATGCGGGACTCGATCCCGGGACTCCAGGATCATGACCTGAGCCGAAGGCAGTCGCTTAACCAACTGAGCCACCCAGGCGCCCT
>NW_028004099.1:0-200 GCF_054177405.1 Leptonychotes weddellii | reverse complement strand
TTTTTTTTTTTTTAAAGATTTTATTTATTTATTTGAGACAGAGAGAATGAGAGAGAGAGAGCACATGAGAGGGGGGAGGGTCAGAGGGAGAAGCAGACTCCCCGCCGAGCAGGGAGCCCGATGCGGGACTCGATCCAGGGACTCCAGGATCATGACCTGAGCCGAAGGCAGTCGCTTAACCAACTGAGCCACCCAGGCGC
>NW_028004098.1:0-200 GCF_054177405.1 Leptonychotes weddellii | reverse complement strand
GCGCCTGGGTGGCTCAGTTGGTTAAGCGACTGCCTTCGGCTCAGGTCATGATCCTGGAGTCCCTGGATCGAGTCCCGCATCGGGCTCCCTGCTCGGCAGGGAGTCTGCTTCTCCCTCTGACCCTCCCCCCTCTCATGTACTCGCTCTCTCTCATTCTCTCTCTCTCAAATAAATAAATAAAATCTTTAAAAAAAAAAAAT
>NW_028004097.1:0-200 GCF_054177405.1 Leptonychotes weddellii | reverse complement strand
CTTATGTTAATCCCCATACATTACATCATTAGTTTTAGATGAAGTGTTCCATGATTCATTGTTTGTGCATAACACCCAGTGCTCCATGCAGAATGTGCCCTCCTCAATACCCACCACCAGGCTAACCCATCCTCCCACCCCCCTCCCCTCTAGAACCCTGTTTGTTTTTCAGAGTCCATCATCTCTCATGGTTCGTCTAT
>NW_028004096.1:0-200 GCF_054177405.1 Leptonychotes weddellii | reverse complement strand
TTTTTTTTTTTTTTTTAAAGATTTTATTTATTTATTTGAGAGAGAGAGAATGAGAGAGAACACATGAGAGGGGATAGGGTCAGAGGGCAAAGCAGACTCCCTGCCGAGCAGGGAGCCCGATGCGGGACTCGATCCCGGGACTCCAGGATCATGACCTGAGCCGAAGGCAGTCGCTTAACCAACTGAGCCACCCAGGCGCC
>NW_028004095.1:0-200 GCF_054177405.1 Leptonychotes weddellii | reverse complement strand
TCTGAGCTTTTATACCTTTTGTCTTGAGTTCATTTTTTAAAAACTGCTAAAGACCATTTTTCTTCTTGGCTCCTATTGTGTCTCTGACAGCCAGAACTTGCAAAAAAAAAAAAAAAAAAGAAGACGATGAAGAAGAAACCAAAACCTAAAAGATAAAAAACTATCTTCCTGAGATTCTAAGAAGCTCCTATAACTGTTAT
>NW_028004094.1:0-200 GCF_054177405.1 Leptonychotes weddellii | reverse complement strand
TTTTTTTTTTTTAAAGATTTTATTTATTTATTTGACAGAGAAAGACACAGCGAGAGAGGGAACACAAACGGGGAGTGGGAGAGGGAGAAGCAGACTCCCCGCCGAGCAGGGAGCCCGATGCGGGACTCGATCCCGGGACTCCAGGATCATGACCTGAGCCGAAGGCAGTCGCTTAACCAACTGAGCCACCCAGGCGCCCT
>NW_028004093.1:0-200 GCF_054177405.1 Leptonychotes weddellii | reverse complement strand
TTTTTTTTTTTTAAAGATGTTATCCCATTTATTCCTGGCATTCGTTGTTTCTTTTTTTTTTTTTTTTCTAAAGATTTTATTTATTTATTTGAGACAGAGAGAATGAGAGACAGCATGAGAGGGAGGAGGGTCAGAGGGAGAAGCAGACTCCCCGCCGAGCAGGGAGCCCGATGCGGGACTCGATCCCGGGACTCCAGGAT
>NW_028004092.1:0-200 GCF_054177405.1 Leptonychotes weddellii | reverse complement strand
TTTTAAGATTTTATTTATTTATTTGAGAGAGAGAGACTGAGAGAGAGAGCACATGAGAGGGGGGAGGGTTGGGAGGGTCAGAGGGAGAAGCAGACTCCCTGCCGAGCAGGGAGCCCGATGCGGGACTCGATCCAGGGACTCCAGGATCATGACCTGAGCCGAAGGCAGTCGCTTAACCAACTGAGCCACCCAGGCGCCCT
>NW_028004091.1:0-200 GCF_054177405.1 Leptonychotes weddellii | reverse complement strand
ATTTTTTTTTTATTCTTATGTTAATCCCCATACATTACATCATTAGTTCTAGATGAAGTGTTCCATGATTCATTGTTCGTGCACAACACCCAGTGCTCCATGCAGAATGTGCCCTCCTCAATACCCACCACCAGGCCAACCCATCCTCCCACCCCCCTCCCCTCTAGAACCCTCAGTTTGTTTTTCAGAGTCCATCTTCT
>NW_028004089.1:0-200 GCF_054177405.1 Leptonychotes weddellii | reverse complement strand
TTTTTTTTTTTTTTTAAGATTTTATTTATTTATTTGAGACAGAGAGAATGAGAGACAGAGAGCATGAGAGGGAGGAGGGTCAGAGGGAGAAGCAGACTCCCTGCTGAGCAGGGAGCCCGATGCGGGACTCGATCCCGGGACTCCAGGATCATGACCTGAGCCGAAGGCAGTCGCTTAACCAACTGAGCCACCCAGGCGCC
>NW_028004088.1:0-200 GCF_054177405.1 Leptonychotes weddellii | reverse complement strand
TTTTTTTTTTTTTTTTTAAAGATTTTATTTATTTATTTGAGACAGAGAGAATGAGAGACAGAGAGCATGAGAGGGAGGAGGGTCAGAGGGAGAAGCAGACTCCCCGCCGAGCAGGGAGCCCGATGCGGGACTCGATCCCGGGACTCCAGGATCATGACCTGAGCCGAAGGCAGTCGCTCAACCAACTGAGCCACCCAGGC
>NW_028004087.1:0-200 GCF_054177405.1 Leptonychotes weddellii | reverse complement strand
CTGGGTGGCTCAGTTGGTTAAGCGACTGCCTTCGGCTCAGGTCATGATCCTGGAGTCCCGGGATCGAGTCCCGCATCGGGCTCCCTGCTCGGCAGGGAGTCTGCTTCTCCCTCTGACCCTCCTCCCTCTCATGCTCTCTGTCTCTCATTCTCTCTGTCTCAAATAAATAAATAAAATCTTTAAAAAAAAAAAAAAAGTAT
>NW_028004086.1:0-200 GCF_054177405.1 Leptonychotes weddellii | reverse complement strand
TTATTCTTATGTTAATCCCCATACATTACATCATTAGTTTTAGATGAAGTGTTCCATGATTCATTGTTTGTGCATAACACCCAGTGCTCCATGCAGAATGTGCCCTCCTCAATACCCACCACCAGGCTAACCCATCCTCCCACCCCCCTCCCCTCCAGAACCCTGTTTGTTTTTCAGAGTCCATCGTCTCTCATGGTTCG
>NW_028004085.1:0-200 GCF_054177405.1 Leptonychotes weddellii | reverse complement strand
GAGCCTGGTGATGGGTATTAAGGAGGGCACGTACTGCATGGAGCACTGGGTGTTATACGAAAACAATGGATCGTGGATCACCACATCAAAAACCAATGATGTATTGTATGGTGATTAACATAACATAATAAAATTTAAAAAAAAAGAAAAGCAGGGGTGCCTGGGTGGCTCCATTGGTTGAGTGTTTGACTCTTGATTTC
>NW_028004084.1:0-200 GCF_054177405.1 Leptonychotes weddellii | reverse complement strand
TGGAATACAGTGGCATGTTTAATGCAGTAACATCATTTCCTTTGGGTTGTAAACAACACCCAAGGCAACTGCCAAATGAGTCTGGGGCCATCCACCAAAGTTCCCAACCAATAAGGAATTGGCAAATTGAGTATATTTGGCCCACTCCCTGCAAATGAGTGCTTCTTTTTTACAATTTATTATTATTATTATTATTATTT
>NW_028004083.1:0-200 GCF_054177405.1 Leptonychotes weddellii | reverse complement strand
TTTTTTTTTTTTAAAGATTTTATTTATTTATTTGACAGAGAGAGAGACAGCGAGAGCAGGAACACAAGCAGGGGGAGTGGGAGAGGGAGAGGCAGGCCTCCCGCTGAGCAGGGAGCCCGATGTGGGACTCGATCCCAGGACCCTGGGATCATGACCTGAGCCGAAGGCAGACGCTTAACGACTGAGCCACCCAGGCGCCC
>NW_028004082.1:0-200 GCF_054177405.1 Leptonychotes weddellii | reverse complement strand
GCCTGGGTGGCTCAGTTGGTTAAGCGACTGCCTTCGGCTCAGGTCATGATCCTGGAGTCCCTGGATCGAGTCCCGCATCGGGCTCCCTGCTCGGCAGGGAGTCTGCTTCTCCCTCTGACCCTCCCCCCTCTCATGTACTCGCTCTCTCTCATTCTCTCTCTCTCAAATAAATAAATAAAATCTTTAAAAAAAAAAAAAAG
>NW_028004081.1:0-200 GCF_054177405.1 Leptonychotes weddellii | reverse complement strand
GACCTGAAGGGTCTTGAAGGAGATCTGTGCCACTTTCTTTGTTCACATTGCTGGATCCTGACATCAGTGCAGGAGGCAGAGTGGTTTACCGAAAAAGAGTACTGAGTATGAAAATGACCAGGCCCTCCCTTGGCTCGGAGGGTAGTTGTTCCCATCAGTGGGGTGGCTTGTGGCATCTGTAGGAGGAGGGGCCGGGGCGG
>NW_028004080.1:0-200 GCF_054177405.1 Leptonychotes weddellii | reverse complement strand
TTTTTTTTTTTAAAGATTTTATTTATTTATTTGAGACAGAGAGAATGAGAGACAGAGAGCATGAGAGGGAGGAGGGTCAGAGGGAGAAGCAGACTCCCTGCCGAGCAGGGAGCCCGATGCGGGACTCGATCCCGGGACTCCAGGATCATGACCTGAGCCGAAGGCAGTCGCTCAACCAACTGAGCCACCCAGGCGCCCTG
>NW_028004079.1:0-988 GCF_054177405.1 Leptonychotes weddellii | reverse complement strand
AAATGCTTATTTTTCATGATATGAACACAGTTTAAATTAGAGTTATATAGACGTTTTTCTTTTATGTAAGACATCAAGTTTTTATTTAGAATTTCTTGGGTTAAATTTTATCTTATTCTGGTTCAGTAATTCCATAATAATGTGCTCTTTTGTCTGGGACATTCGACAACATTAGTTAAGTGTGGATTGGGTTTTACCTGTGTATTTTGTTTTAGGAGGAGAATTCTCAACGCAGTACATTTCAAGACCATGTGAGTATAACTCAAAAAAGAATGAGCTTTCTGCTTTTTCCCATAAAATTGTGTGTATTTGTCTTGTATTTGTATATCACACATACATACTCTGTTTATGACTCCTACTATTTGTCTCCTTGGTCTGTGGTCAGTGAATGTTTACTACGTCTAGGTGAGCTGTGAAAAACAGAATTAATTTCATCATGTATTTCTTGGTGAATTTTTATTCTCTTTGCATGAGAGAAAGACTTTTTTGAATTCAAAGTAATTTTGAAACATTTTATATCTCTGTATCAGGTTTTGGTATTAAATTTTATCCTTAATTGTGGTGTTATGCCCCCGATAGGCCTTGGTACCTTTCTCATTAACTTTTGTGTCTTCTGTGAGTATTTTCATTGTGGTTAGCTTAGCGATTCCTTAACACAACTTAGAATTAAAACAAACCATTTAGGGGCGCCTGGGTGGCTCAGTCGTTAAGCGTCTGCCTTCGGCTCAGGTCATGATCCCAGGGTCCTGGGTTCGAGCCCCGCATCGGGCTCCCCGCTCGGCCAGGAGCCTGCTTCTACCTCTCCCACTCCCCCTGCTTGTGTTCCTTCTCTAGCTGTCTCTCTCTCTCTGTCAAATAAATAAAATAAAATTAAAAAAAAAAACCATTTCAAACTCATATTGTCAGGGCGCCTGGGTGGCTCAGTCGTTAAGCGTCTGCCTTCGGCTCAGGTCATGATCCCGGGATCCTGGGATCGAGCCCCACATCG
>NW_028004078.1:0-12097 GCF_054177405.1 Leptonychotes weddellii | reverse complement strand
TATAAAGGGAAATCAAGATAGTTCAATGACTAATTTTGACCTCTACTTACAAAAGAGATACCTAATCTAAAATAGCATGAATGCTTTGAAAAATATTTAAGTTAATTTAGGAAAGAAGAACTATTTTAACAATATGCATACAAAATTACTGAATCATAAAAAAGAATGAAAGGATCACACAGCATCTATAAAGTTACTTTTACTTCATGTTATTAACATAATTAACTGAAATGTTGTACAGAGGAGCTAGGCAACCATAACTCTGCAGTAGAGTATGGTCTTTCTGAGACTCCTCTTCCCAATCTGGAGCTCCACACATGGGGCAGCAGTAATGTGACTATAGGATTGAATCCAACAATTTTAGCAAGGATAATAGGACCTATGAGGAAAAATTCAGAGTTTGGGGTTTTAAAATGAACTGAAAATGAGAAAGTTAGGGAGGGACTTATCATTGTAAGGGGGTGACATCCAGCAGCTGTTCTTTTTTCTAGTCATTCAAGTGGAAGAGGAGACAGGCTTCAATTGTGGCAAGAGAAATTTAGATTTGACATCTGCTGAGTTGACATAATGACCCCCTTTTTTGGGAAATGGAGAAAAAAAGAAGAAGAAATCCATGGGTTAGTGTGTGAAAGTATTATTAAAACAATTTCATAAAAGCCAAAAATCCAATCACGCCAATACATTCTACAGGAAGGAAACAAAAATATCTAATTGTGCCTAACAAGTATTTCTTGTTACATCATCTGATAATACACCAAATAAGTATTTTTGGTCAAAGTATTAAAATCAAAAGTTCCATATAAACATAGGCATAAAGTAGAACTTAATCACTGGAATTAGTACAAGATATACTGAATACTATTTAAAGGGAGTTTCAAGAATAATTTTTAGGCTTGTAAACAGGCAGAA
Source organism: Leptonychotes weddellii (assembly GCF_054177405.1). Lineage (NCBI taxonomy): Eukaryota > Metazoa > Chordata > Mammalia > Carnivora > Phocidae > Leptonychotes > Leptonychotes weddellii. Next base: position 11,188 of record NW_028004078.1, on the reverse strand, counting down.
AAAAAATGCTAGGAAAACGCATACATTTTTATCTGGCCTATTCTTATCCTTTCTGAGTATATTAACACTGCCTGTAACAATGAAATGGTTTCTATTCTTAGAATAAATTACGAATCTTCTCAGGTGTCAGTGGCGATGCTCAAATGGACTGAAATATCAACGACCACTTATTTTCTAAGGGCTGTAATGACTAGTTTTCTTATCTTGGAAAGGCTCTTAAGGCCTTTGAAAGAACAATGATACGAAATAATAAGTAGTAAATGAATTTAGGCAGGAAACATAATAGCAATGGTCACTGGCTCTTTCTTCCGTCGTGCATCACTCTTTTTGAAATTCTTAAGACTGATATAACTTATGTCATTCTTGTGTATGTGTGTGTATGTGTATATGTCCTGATTTTTATTGTATCTGAGTACAAAATAAAATGTTTTTATTTTATTGGTCATTTTAGAATTGTTAGTAATAGGATCATTCCCATTTACATATCAAAGTCTCCAACTACTGAACTGCAACCCTTGGAATCAAGGACTGGACGCTTATGCCCCCTTCAGCCAATTTTGCCTAAAGGTTGGTCTTCTGTGTTTGATTACTTCTCCATATTTAAGGCATATGCGTTTTGAGAAGGCACACTACATATTTTCAGAATTTCATCACTCAAGTCCACAGCTGGTTAATACCAAACACCACTCATTTCCAAACTTTTAATGACCATCAAAGTACAATTCTGCACATCACAGAAACAGATACTCTTACGCTTAGTTAATGTACAACAGGCAAAGATAAACAGGAATAAAAACAGGCAAAGATAAACAAAAAACAAGGTGCTACATCTCAACTACTGTAAAGTACTAGCAACAGAGGTACCGCAGATATTCCTTCAATTCTCTTCTTCCTACCCTTTTATAAGAAACAGCATAGCAAAACAGTGTGAATCTCCAAACACATGCCTTCCAAAATTTCAACACTGCTAAAAAATCTGTGGAGGCTAAGTTCATTAAATAGCCTAGCACTGAGGAAGTGCTGATAGCAACAGGGCAGCCTAAATTCCTCCCTTTTCCTCACCCCTTCTCCAAGGCCCATTTCCCTCACGAGTCCACATTCGCCTAAACGTAATCGTGTCAGTGCAGGGACAGCATGGGAACGACTTTGAGACTAATCTTTACAGCGCTTGAAATAACCAAAGTAGTAATAATCCCCATAGACTTTCTTTCAAAAAACGCTTGGAACAAACACTGTGTACTAAAACTCTCCAGTTTGCAAATGTTTTAGTTGTCCATGGTTTTCATACAAGAACCAAAAGAGAAGGCTTGGTTTTCAGAATAAAAATAGTTTCTTAACAAGCGAACTATAGAAGCAATTCAAACTGCCCATCTCAGTGAAAGTTAAGTTCGTAAGAGATGGTTCCCATATGCAGGGGAAAATGCTTTGCCTGATTTTGCATTTGCTTGGCATTCGGGGCCTATTTCTTACTTCATATACTTGGAGCCAGTGGCAGTTAGCACGTAGTTACAACGGTGGAGAGAGCTGGTATTGTGGTGGATATAATCTGAGTGCTAGCAAATGTCATATAACTGTTATCTTCTAGGATTTATCAAGCCCGGATAACAGGAAAATGAAAGGATATGACTTTACAAAATATGTCCTATATGATACTCTTTACAGCCTGAGATATATCGTGAGGAAAATTTATTCCATTAAAATTCACACTTCCAACACCCAAGACTGTTTTTCTTATAATACTAAAAGTTGCTTTATACATATGGGCTCCTATTTTAGAGTCAAAGGAGTTTTTGAAATTTCTCTGGTTGGGGATTCTGCTACAGTAATTCTTCGGTTAAAATATGCCTTAAATGTGTTACAGGATGCTATAATTCCTACTTTAGATGACATCTGCTATCAAATGATTACATAGAGATAAGATCGCTTCATCACATTGCCTTACAGCTCGCTCTTACGGTCCATTGAGAGTGTGAGGTAAAACCACCTTTGAATGATAATATCACAGTGGCGTATGTTCTCTTTTGAAAGGCCGTTCACATTTATCTCATTTCATTTTCACATTTATTCAGTGAGGTGACTATTTTTATGGCATCATATTTTACGCATTTCGGCTGACTCATGCTCTCTGTCACGTGTAAAAACTTAATGATAGCATCTGACCATGATGGCTCTATTGATGTTGATGATGACTTACCCCTAGGCATTCATTAAGATGGTGTCCTCATATGAACTAGATTCACGGACATACCCTGGCCTTCAGACTTGTCCCACGATACCATGCTGAATACACCTAAAGGGTATGTTAATAGCCAGAAAGCTACCATGTGAGAATTATTATCCACCAGGTAAGGATATTGGCTCACGGATGGCTCATGTTCTGAGAAACCAGAGCTATGGCAGGGGTAATATTAAGTAGGGATTTAAACACCTGACATGTCCAAAATGATAAAAGATTATTCCAAGTCTATCTTTGCTATCTTTTCTCTGCCATATTCTTTGTCATTACTCCTTATTTGAATTAAAAATGGAGATATAGGGGGCGCCTGGGTGGCTCAGTTGGTTAAGCGACTGCCTTCAGCTCAGGTCATGATCCTGGAGTCCCTGGATCAAGTCCCGCATCAGGCTCCCTGCTCGGCAGGGAGTCTGCTTCTCCCTCTGACCCTCCTCCCTCTCATGCTCTCTGTCTCTCATTCTCTCTGTCTCAAATAAATAAAAAAAAAAAAAAAAATGGAGATATAGGGAGTCACCTGGGTGGCTCAGTTGGTTAAGTGTCAGACTCTTGATTTAGGCTCAGGTCATGATCTCAGGGTGGTGAGATGGAGTCCTGCATCAGGCTCTGTGCTCAGTGGAGAGTCTGCTTGAAGATTCTCTCCCTCTGCCCTTCCACCCACTTGCACGTGCTCTCGCTCTTTTTCTCTCTCAAACAAATAAATCTTTTTAAAAAATGGAGATATAGGGCACCTGGGTGGCTCAGTTGGTTAAGCGACGGCCTTCAGCTCAGGTCATGATCCTGGAGTCCCGGGATCGAGTCCCGCATTGGGCTCCCTGCTCAGTAGGAAGTCGGCTTCTCCCTCTGACCCTTCCCCCTCTCATGCTCTCTCTCTCTCTCAAATAAATAAATATAATAAAAAAATGGAGATATAGCTGCAAAGACTTTGAATTTACTAGGGACAAGGAAAGGTCAATAGCACAACCTTTAGAGTCTCAGTGCCTATTATTCTACAACCAAAATAACCAGGAAATGGAATAAAAGGAAATGGGGAGAATAAATAAAAAATAAACTTCTAATAAATCTGATTTATGGTCTTAAGGAGTCAAACTATGTGCAATGACTGGAAGGGATGTAATAGTAAAATGGCATCTTGGTTGTCAGGTACAGTGCCTATGAAATCTGATATATCTAGTGCTATTGAACGAGAAAGAAGAGAAGCCATTAAAAAAAAAAGGTGCTGTTTATATACTATGCTATCTCATTACCTCAGTGGTTTTGCTTAAAAAGGAAAAAACTAATTTTATATCATTTAGAAAAACAATAATCTTATTGACATTACAATTTCTTACTGTTATTAGACATAGCCTAAGGAAAAAAAACAAGGTTTTAACAGAATTGTCTTTATTAACCAGTTAAAAAACAAACAGGAATGAGGAGAAAGGAGAAAAGGAAGAGTGCAGACAGATTCCCCAGCACAGAAGCATTATTCAATATTTATTGGTATTTCCCACCAATAAGCTGCGTGTAGTTTCTCCGATTAATACCAAAATGCTCAGTGCATGGCCATGAATCTTACCCCCTGGACTCAGGTGCCCATGTGTTCTCTAGAGTGGTGCTGATCAGACTCTCACAGGCACATGATCACGTGGGCATCATGTTAACATGCAGGTTCGGATGCAGGATGTCTGGGCTTCCAGGAAGTGCCTACACTGCTGATCAAGGGACCACGCTGAGTGGTACTGCTTCAGGTGATCCATGTTAGCTGTACTGAAATTTTACTAGCACATTTCTTCCTTTCTCCCAATAGGTTATAATGAAGAGGTTAAATATTTTCCTTAATTAAACTTCTAATGAGGACTTACATTCTCAAAGAGTAAGATCCCCAATATAAGCAGATACTATCAAAATGACTTATGCCAGGGGCTCCTGGGTAGCTCACTCAGTTGAGCATCTGCCTTCGGCTCAGGTCATGATCCCACTGTCCTGGGATCGACCCCTACGTGGGGCTCCCTGCTCAGTGGAGAGTCTGCTTCTTTCTCTCCCTCTGCCTGCCACTCCCCCTACTTGTGCACTCTCTCTCTCTCCATGTCAAATAAATAAATAAAACCTTTAAAAAAAAATGCCTTATGATGACTTATGTCAAAATGAAACTGTAACAAGCTGTGTCCCTGCGGTATCTCCAAGATAGACATTAAGCAGAATGAAAGGCTGTTCATAATGGACTCTTCAAACAAAAGTGATGAAATCATGGAACTGAAGGCTTTCTCCCGGCACAGGGCAGGTCTAGAGACATGCCAAATTTTCAAATGAGTTCTAGCAGTAACTAGTTTGCAAGCGAAACCTCTTATCCCTCTCTATAGCCAATAGCCAAAGACGTGAAACAATTCGGTGGGAAAGAGAACCCCTTTCCTCAAACTTGGCCCATTTGTAATGATGCTAGGAACCCTGGGAGCACCTCTGGGAAAGCCCTCTGGTATGAAAACAGCTCTTCCTGGAGAAATGTCCCATCACCTTAAACCAAACCTGAGACTAAGCCTCACACATCAAGCAAACCACAAAATGAGTCTTTGTTCATCAGTACCGGTTTTCAGTTCAATTAACTCTGTCCCTTCTAGCCCACTGACCACGTTGCCAACAGTGCTTTTGCTTAAATATCACATTTCTGATGTTACCTTCTCGCCCAATAAAACCTTAAGTGCTTTCTACTGCTTTAGAAAACAGCATTTATATGAATACAACATTCAAGATTTGAAATTAAGCACACGTTCTAATTTGCTCTGTGACACAAATCTCTTTAGTTCTCCAAGTACAAAATATGGACCTACAATTAGGTTGAAACTTTAGAAGAAACTAGTTAAATAAGATGAGGTTTTTGTCAAAATGATTATTTGGTAAGAAACAAATCTTAAGTCACTTTTTTTCTCATAACCTAGTTACTTGGAACCATCATGGAGGAGTTTTATAATCTGTTATCTTTTTAATTCAGATTTTTTTGTGTATTTTATACTTGCTTGATTTTTTCAGATTCATTTTTATTCAAATATTGCTTTCCTTATTTATATTAGTCATATTGTTAGTTTATAAATCAATATTTTATTATATGTAAGTTATAAAAAACTCCGTAATAAAGTAAAACAAGAATTTATAAATTTAAAAAATATTAACATCAAAGCACATACAGTAGGTTGAAAAAAAATTGTGGAAGATGGAGGGAAGTGTTGTGTAAGACAATCCTTCTAAACAGACCCTTTTCTCTAATCTTTTTTATTATTTGGTTTATTGATTCCATTCACTTACTCTTATCATTGCAACTGCAAAAATATAAAATAAATAAAATAAAATAACATGGTTCCATTTCAAGAAAATTGGCCAATATAAGAAAAATAATGTTATAAAGCTGTTCATAAAAAGTCAATCATAATCTACACCTACTTATATTATATACTTCCAAATATATTTCTGTGCATACAAATGTGAACTTACAAAATGCTGCAAATTATCCCACTGCATTTGTCATAATTTATATAGCTAATTCTCTATTTGGGGAAATTCATATTTTTTTAAAAAATTCAGGACTACAAGCAGCTCAGAGTAAACATAATTGTCCCCAAAATAATTTTAAATAAAAAATTAACAAGAACAAAACAAAAACTTATTATTCAGTTTTACCAGTTCTTGGATCAATGCTCACATTTCTACTTTTTTAGCCTCATTTTGTCCAGCACAATTTTGCAGCTTTAATATTACAGCTAAACCCTGTTTTCTTACTTAGTTGGCCACAAGTCGGTAAAGCAGATTTGTTATCCCCATTTTACAGAGGAAAAAACTATGGGTCAGTAAGGTTAAGTAACATGTCCAAGGCCATAGCACCAGTATCAGATGTACTCAGAATACAAACCCAGGTCTGTCTTACTGGACAGCTGTCAGCCAATATGTCAAACTGCTGTCTCATTCTAGTGGAGTCTTTAAATAACAGAAACAACAGATATCAGCAAAGTGACACTCTGCCTCCTTCATTTTGAACTCCAACCCCTTTAATGCCCCTACCAAGATAATATCTTATGTCCTCTAAACACTGAAGGAAATCTATCACCTAGAACTATTATTTGAACTTAGTTATTAATTTTGTTTTAATTTTCTCTCATCCGTAGGAGAATTATTCAAGCAGCCATGAAGATGAAGGAATTAATGAAGTTCACTATTAAATTATTTTGATCATAAAAATGCAGATTTCATGCCGTTAAGAATTTCATTTTCTTTTAAGTAAAAACATTGCTATGAGGTAATTTAATTAATAAAATTTGTTTTCCTATTGAATTTTATGTTACTTCAACTACCTTTATGTCAGTTTTAAAGTCTTTTTTTCCTCAAAAATTAATTTTGCCACAGCCTTTGGTTGGTATTTTTTCTTACTCCTTACTTACAAACAACCTGTAAAGTGCCTTCTGGAGGTGCCTCTGTAAAAAAAATATAACAAGAATTTTTTATGAGCCAATATATTTATTGTTTACATTTTTGAATTTTAAAAATCCATGGCAAAATATTATAACAGGACATTTTTAATTCTTCTACATTTTTGTTTTGGGAAATTTCAACTATATACAAAAATAAGGAGATTAATATAATTTAATTAATCTTCATTAACACTGAGTTTCAACTAGTATCAACAATGGGTTAGGGAGGAGTTAAGATGGCAGAGGAGTAGAGGACCCTAATTTCATCTGGTCCCTGGAATTCAGCTAGATATCAAATCATTCTAAACACCTGTGAAATCAATCAGAGATCTGAGAAAAGAATTGCTGCAATTCTACCAATAGAAAAGCAATCACTTTTTCCAAGGTAGGAGGTGTGGAGATGTGAATCCATAGTGATATATCAGAAGATAAACCGCAGAAGAGAGGGAGCTTGCTTAAGGAGGCTACCGAAGCTACCGGAATTATTAAGCCCCAGAGCACAATATTGTAACTTTTAGAAGTTGGCTACAGTGGGGATGTCCCTGGTTTAAAGGTGCTCAGGTGGCAAAGCGGGGTGGAATCCCAGGTGGGACAGCGTGGTCTCAGGATCCCCAGGTCACAAAAAGACCAAGGGTGCCTGAGTGTGGCAGAGTTCCCAGGCATCGGAGCAGGGAAGCCGGCTGAAAACAGTGAGTCTAGGTGCTGGCTTTCTGCTTGGTGTCGCCATAAACCCCAAACTGCTACACTGTTATGCAACCACTCTCCAGACAGGGGCCCAGCAAGAGGCAGAAGTCCGGTGAGACATCCTTCCCTCCCCCAGGAGTCTAGAGTTTGGAGACTGGAAAATGGATCATGTGCCTGATATAAAAATGCTCAGGTACAGGCTAGGTAAGCACAGAGTTCGGACGGAAACCAGGGAGACAAGAGTAATTGACTGCTTTTTTGTGAGGGCTCACTGAAGAGTGGGGGGTGCCAACTTTCAGTTAGAGAGCAGGATGCTGCCATTTTCATCCTCCCCATCAGTGCTGAAAGCCTTTAGTGAGCAAAACAGCGCCACATAGTGCAATCTGGAGCCGCTTACACTGAGCCGGGCCTCCTGGCAAGGGAGGTGTAATTCTGCCCAGAGAAGGACACCTGAGAATCAGGGCAACATGTCCCTCCTCCAGAAGACCAGCAGGAACATCCAGCTAATACCAACTCTACTGATCACAGAGAACTGCAAAACTTCAGCTCTTGGGAAATACGGTATATAGCATTAGTGTTTTTGTTTTTGTTTTAATTCTTTAGTCTTTCAGTTTTTTTTTCAGTTATTTTCTCATTTTATCAATTCTTTTTTTAAATTTTTTATTTTTTATATACATTATATATATATACACACATATATGTGTATATATATATTTTTTTATTTCCTTTCATTGTATTTTATTTTATTTCTGTGTGTGTGTGTGTGTATATATTATATATATATAATATATATATAATATATATATATGTTTTTCTTTCTTTTTTATTTTGGGATCTAGTTCCTTTTAGCAAATAGACTAAAATACACCCAGGATCTAGTTTATTGTTTTGTTCTGTTTTACTTCTTGTTTGATTTTTTCTTATTTTGTTTTGTTTCTGTTTTCTTTCTGGTAGAAACATAAGGCTGGCAGCAGACCTGTCCACAGAGACCTGGCAGGCCTGAAAAGACTGGCATGATATATTCAAGGTGCTAAATGAGAAAAATATGCGACCAAGAATACTTTATCCAGCAAGGCTATCATTCAGAATAGAAGAAGAAATAAAGAGTTTCCAGAACATATAAAAACTAAAGGAATTCATGAACACTAAACCAACCCTGCAAGAAATATTAAAGGGGATCCTTTGAACGAAGAAAGAGCTCAAAAGAAGCAAAGACCAGAAAGGAACAAAGACAATATACAGAAACAGTGACTTTACAGGTAATAAAATGGCACTACATTCATATCTTTCAATAATTACTCTGAATGTAAATGGATTAAATGCTCCAATCAAAAGACAGGGTATTAGATTGAATAAAATAACAAAACCCATTGATATACTGTCTACAAGAGACTCATTTTAGACCCAAAGACACCTCCATTGAAAGTGAGGGGGTGGAGAACCATCTATCATGCTAATGGACATCAAAGGAAAGCTGGGGTATCAGACAAAATAGATTTTAAACCAAAGACTGGAATAAGAGATGAACAAGGACACTTTATCATAATAAAAGTGTCTATCCAATAAGAAAAATCTAACAACTGTAAATATTTATGCCCCTAACTTGGGAGCAGCCAGTCATATAAATGAATTAATAATAAGAAACACTTTGATAATAATACAATAATAGTAGGGGACTTTAACACCCCTCCTTATTGAAATGGACAGATCATCTAAGCAGAAGATCAATAAGAAAACAAGGGCTTTGAATGATACACGGGACCAGATGGATTTCACAGATATATTCAGAGCATTTCATCCTAAAGCAACAGAATACACATTCTTCTCAAGTACCCATGGAACATTCTCCAGAATAGATCACATACTAGATCACAAACCAGATGACACCTGTCATTTTCAGGACCTTAGGGGGAAAAGCTCAGTATTTCCCCACTGAGAATGATATTGGCTGTGGGCTTTCTGTATATGGCTTTTATGATATTGAGGTATGTTACCTCTATCCCTACACTGTGAAGAGTTTTAATCAGAAAGGATACTGTACTTTGTCAACGCCTAAGTAATTACTGATCTGTTTTATGTTAGTTTAGGTTTGTTTGAATGTTGTAGAATTTGATATAAATTTAGTGATATACTGTGTATTCTTTTCTGTCTCGATTCTTTCATTCAGCATAATTATTTTGAGATTCGTTCTTATTGTCATTTGAATAATTCAGCACTTTATTACCTTTTATTGCTTATTAGTATTATATGATATACCACAATTTGTTTATCCAGGCCCCTGCTGATGGATGTTTGAGTTATTTCCAATTTTTTGCCTATTACCAGTAAAGCTTCTATGAACATCCATGTATAAGTCTTTGCATGCTTTCTTTATTCTTAGGTAGATACCCAAGTGTGGAATGACTATATCATAGAGTATTTGCATATTTATATCTGTAATTTTTTAAAGAAATTGTCAAACTGTTTTCCAAAGCACTTATATCCATTTTATATTTCCACCAGCAGTATATGAGAGATTCAGTAGCTCTTCATCATTGCCAACAAAAGGTGTGGTCAAACTTCAAATTTTATTGATTCTAACAGGGATGTAGTAGTAACTCATTATGGTTTTAATTTACATTTACCTAATGGTTAATGATGTTGACCATCTTTTCATATGCTTAGTTGCCATCCATATGTCTTCTTTGGTAAAGTGTCACTTCAGATATTTTGCCCATTTCTTATTGGATTTTTGTTTTCTTATTATTGATCTTCTATATGTGGGCCCGAGTCCTTTATCAGATATTTTCTCTTAGTTTACAGCAAGTTTTTTTATTCTTTGGAACAGTGCCTTTGCCAGGACAGAAGTTTTTAATTTTGATAAAGTGCAACTTACCAATCTTCTTTTTCTTTTATGGATCATACTCTTGGTGTCATATTTAAGAAATAATTGCCAAACTCAAGGTCACAAAGATTTTTGTCTAATAAAGTCATATTATTTTAGATTTTTGTTATACAATGAATTTTTTTACATATGAGTATATAGTTGTTCATTTGTTGAAAATATTATCAGTTCTTCACTGAATTTCCTGTGGATTGCCCAAAATCAGTTATCGGTATATGTATGGATCCATTTGCCTATCTTGATGCCAATATCACATGTATGATTACTATAGCTTTATGAGTCTTTAATCAGAAAATGTGAACCCTCAAATTTTGTTCTTTTTCAAAGTTGTTTTTGTTATTTTACTTCTTTATATTTCCATATGAATTTTCTAATCAACTTGTCAATTTCTATTACAAAGACTGCAAAGATTTGGATAGGGCTTGCACTGAATCTATATATCAATTTGGGAAAAATTGACATTTTAACAATGTCAAGTCTTCCAAGCCATGAACAAGGTATACCTTTCCATTGCTAAATTTAAATTTCTCTCTACAATGTTTTGTAGTTTTCAGTTTACAGATCTTGCTGTAACTATTTTTGTTTTGTTTTGATATTAGGCTAATGATGGTCTTATTGAATGAATTAGGGATCTTGAAAAGCCTGTGTATAATTGGTATTATTTTGTCCTTAAGTGTTTGGTAGAATTCTCCTCTGAAGCCACATTGCTTGAAATATTCCTGTGGAAATTAATTTCTTTAAAAGACATAGACTGGGTATGCCTGGGTGGCTCAGTCAGCTAAGCGTCTGCCTTTGGCTTAGGTCATGATTCCAGGGTCCTGGGATCGAGCCCTGTGTCAGGCTCTCTGCTCAACTGGGAACCTGCTTCTCTCTCTCCCTCTTCCTGCTGCTCCCCCCACTTGTGCTCTCTCTCATGCTTTCCCTGTCAAATAAATTTAAAAAATCCTAAAAAAA
>NW_028004077.1:0-200 GCF_054177405.1 Leptonychotes weddellii | reverse complement strand
TACAAATGGATAAGCTATATGTCCTGTCTTTTTTTTTTTTTTTCAGTTTTTAAAATATTTTTATTATTTTTTTTATTCTTATGTTAATCCCCATACATTATTAGTTTTAGATGAAGTGTTCCATGATTCATTGTTTGTGCATAACACCCAGTGCTCCATGCAGAATGTGCCCTCCTCAATACCCACCACCAGGCCCCCCG
>NW_028004076.1:0-200 GCF_054177405.1 Leptonychotes weddellii | reverse complement strand
GGGGCGCCTGGGTGGCTCAGTCGTTAAGCGTCTGCCTTCGGCTCAGGTCATGATCCCAGGGTCCTGGGATCGAGCCCCACATCAGGCTCCCTGCTCCGTGGGAAGCCTGTTTCTCCCTCTCCCACTCCCCCTGCTGTGTTCCCTCTCTTGCTGTGTCTCTGTCAAATAAATAAATAAAATCTTTAAAAAAAAAAAAAAAG
>NW_028004075.1:0-200 GCF_054177405.1 Leptonychotes weddellii | reverse complement strand
GCTCCAAGGCTGAGCTTTGGCATACCACACACCTTGGAATATTGAAGACTTGTTCCCAACACTAAGAACTACTTGGTACATTGTTGGAAGCAACTGTAACAACTGTTCCGTCTGGTGTGGGGATGCTGGTGACGGGAGAGACTGTGCAGCTACAGAGCAGGGAGGATGGGAAAAAACTCAGGACCTTCTACTCACTTTGG
>NW_028004074.1:0-200 GCF_054177405.1 Leptonychotes weddellii | reverse complement strand
CTTTTTTTTTTTTTTTTTTTTTTATTCTTATGTTAATCCCCATACATTACATCATTAGTTCTAGATGAAGTGTTCCATGATTCATTGTTCGTGCACAACACCCAGTGCTCCATGCAGAACGTGCCCTCCTCAATACCCACCACCAGGCCAACCCATCCTCCCACCCCCCTCCCCTCTAGAACCCTCAGTTTGTTTTTCAG
>NW_028004073.1:0-200 GCF_054177405.1 Leptonychotes weddellii | reverse complement strand
TAAATCCACAACCCAGCCCTGAGTCCAATCTCACTATTGTATATGTTCATGGCATCATGAACCCTCTTCCATAACACTTATGAGAACTTTTGTTTACATTTATCATTTAAATGTGGAATGTGCATCTGTCCTGAGATACAACTTCCAAAGGGAGTTTTCTTTTTTTTCTCATTGTTTCCTAAGCACTGACTATGGAATAC
>NW_028004072.1:0-200 GCF_054177405.1 Leptonychotes weddellii | reverse complement strand
TTTTTTTTTTTTTTAAGATTTTATTTATTTATTTGAGACAGAGAGAATGAGAGACAGAGAGCATGAGAGGGAGGAGGGTCAGAGGGAGAAGCAGACTCCCCGCTGAGCAGGGAGCCCGATGCGGGACTCGATCCCGGGACTCCAGGATCATGACCTGAGCCGAAGGCAGTCGCTTAACCAACTGAGCCACCCAGGCGCCC
>NW_028004071.1:0-200 GCF_054177405.1 Leptonychotes weddellii | reverse complement strand
CTTTTTTTTTTATTCTTATGTTAATCCCCATACATTACATCATTAGTTTTAGATAAAGTGTTCCATGATTCATTGTTTGTGCATAACACCCAGTGCTCCATGCAGAACGTGCCCTCCTCAATACCCACCACCAGGCTAACCCATCCTCCCACCCCCCTCCCCTCTAGAACCCTCAGTTTGTTTTTCAGAGTCCATCGTCT
>NW_028004070.1:0-200 GCF_054177405.1 Leptonychotes weddellii | reverse complement strand
TTTTTTTTTTTTTTTTTTAAAGATTTTATTTATTTATTTGAGAGAGAGACAATGAGAGACAGAGAGCGTGAGAGGGAGGAGGGTCAGAGGGAGAAGCAGACTCCCTGCCGAGCAGGGAGCCCGATGCGGGACTCGATCCTGGGACTCCAGGATCATGACCTGAGCCGAAGGCAGTCGCTTAACCAACTGAGCCACCCAGG
>NW_028004069.1:0-200 GCF_054177405.1 Leptonychotes weddellii | reverse complement strand
TTTTTTTTTAAAGATTTATTTATTTATTTGAGAGAGCGAGAATGAGAGAGAGAGAGAGTACATGAGAGGGGGTAGGGTTAGAGGGAGAAGCAGGCTCCTTGCTGAGCAGGGAGCCCGATGCGGGACTCGATCCAGGGACTCCAGGATCATGACCTGAGCCGAAGGCAGTCGCTTAACCAACTGAGCCACCCAGGCGCCCC
>NW_028004068.1:0-200 GCF_054177405.1 Leptonychotes weddellii | reverse complement strand
GAAGGATAGTTTCGTCTTCCCTTTAGCATTTCTACTAGAGATAATTTAGAAATGTTTCTTTTGGCTTCACATTTGGTTATCCAATAAATTTTCAGGAGTGTTATCAAATTTGGGGAAACTTCTATAAGCTGTAAGATAAACACAAGTTTTTTTGTACCATGACTATCCTAAGCACTCCTTAAATTGACAATACGCATTAG
>NW_028004067.1:0-988 GCF_054177405.1 Leptonychotes weddellii | reverse complement strand
GAAAACATACCTGAAAGGGATATCTGCATTCCAATGTTCATTTTAATACCATTCACAATAGCTAAGATAAGAAAACAACTAAAATATCTATTAATAGAGGAGTAGATAAAGAAAATGTGGTATATACATACAATGGAATATTACTCAGCCTTAAAAATGAAGGTAATCCTGCCATTTGCAACAACATGGATGAATCTAGAGGCTATTTTGATAAGCAAAATAACCCATACTCAGAAACACAAATTTTGCATGATCTCGCTTATATGTGGAATCTAAAATCATTAAACTCATAGAAACAGAGATTAGAAAGGTAGTTATCAGGGGCTTGGAGGAGGTAGAAATGTGGAGATTTTGGTTAAGAGGTACAATGTTTCATTATGCAAGATGATTAAATTTTGAAGAACTGCTATACAGCAATGTGACTATAGTTGACAATACTGTATTATGTACTTGAAATTTGTTAAGAGGATAGATCTTGAGTATTCTCACCACAGAAGGAGACAGATAAGAGGGAGAAGGAGAAGAAATAAGGGAAGGAAAAAGGAAAATGGTAAAGTTATGAAGTAAGGAACATGTTGATTAGCTTAGTTATGGTGAATATTTCACCTGATTGGGTCATCATGTTGTAAACCTTAAATATATACAATTTTTGATTGTCACTTATACCTCAATAAAGCTGGGAGGGAAAAAAAAGAGGCATGATGGAGGATTTTGCTTACACATGGATCTTAGGGCATAAGATAAAATTGAAGTATTTGAAAGAATATCCTCCCAGATGTTCCTAACCTTAATAAGCCAAGCAATGGGGCGCCTGGGTGGCTCAGTTGGTTAAGCAACTGCCTTCAGCTCAGGTCATGATCCTGGAGTCCCAGGATCGAGTCCCGCATCGGGCTCCCTGCTCGGCAGGGAGTCTGCTTCTCCCTCTGACCCTCCTCCCTCTCACGCTCTCTGTCTCTCATTCTCTCTCTCTCAAATAAAAAAAAAAAAA
>NW_028004066.1:0-200 GCF_054177405.1 Leptonychotes weddellii | reverse complement strand
TTTTTTTTTTTTTTAAAGATTTTATTTATTTATTTGAGAGAGAGAGAATGAGAGAGAGAGAACACATGAGAGGGGATAGGGTCAGAGGACGAAGCAGACTCCCTGCCGAGCAGGGAGCCCGATGCGGGACTCGATCCAGGGACTCCAGGATCATGACCTGAGCCGAAGGCAGTCGCTTAACCAACTGAGCCACCCAGGCA
>NW_028004065.1:0-200 GCF_054177405.1 Leptonychotes weddellii | reverse complement strand
CTTTTTTTTTTTTTAAAGATTTTATTTATTTATTTGAGAGAGAGAGAATGAGAGAGAGAGAACACATGAGAGGGGATAGGGTCAGAGGACGAAGCAGACTCCCTGCCGAGCAGGGAGCCCGATGCGGGACTCGATCCAGGGACTCCAGGATCATGACCTGAGCCGAAGGCAGTCGCTTAACCAACTGAGCCACCCAGGCG
>NW_028004064.1:0-200 GCF_054177405.1 Leptonychotes weddellii | reverse complement strand
TTTTTTTTTTTTAAAGATTTTATTTATTTATTTGACAGAGAAAGACACAGCGAGAGAGGGAACACAAACGGGGAGTGGGAGAGGGAGAAGCAGACTCCCCGCCGAGCAGGGAGCCCGATGCGGGACTCGATCCAGGGACTCCAGGATCATGACCTGAGCCGAAGGCAGTCGCTTAACCAACTGAGCCACCCAGGCGCCCG
>NW_028004063.1:0-200 GCF_054177405.1 Leptonychotes weddellii | reverse complement strand
ATTTTTTTTTTATTCTTATGTTAATCCCCATACATTACATCATTAGTTTTAGATGAAGTGTTCCATGATTCATTGTTTGTGCATAACACCCAGTGCTCCATGCAGAATGTGCCCTCCTCAATACCCACCACCAGGCTAACCCATCCTCCCACCCCTCTCCCCTCTAGAACCCTGTTTGTTTTTCAGAGTCCATCGTCTCT
>NW_028004062.1:0-200 GCF_054177405.1 Leptonychotes weddellii | reverse complement strand
ATTTTTTTTTTTTTTAAGATTTTTTATTTATTTGCGAGAGAGAGAATGAGAGACAGAGAGCATGAGAGGGAGGAGGGTCAGAGGGAGAAGCAGACTCCCTGCTGAGCAGGGAGCCTGATGTGGGACTCGATCCCGGGACTCCAGGATCATGACCTGAGCCGAAGGCAGTCGCTTAACCAACTGAGCCACCCAGGTGCCCT
>NW_028004061.1:0-200 GCF_054177405.1 Leptonychotes weddellii | reverse complement strand
CGCCTGGGTGGCTCAGTTGGTTAAGCGACTGCCTTCAGCTCAGGTCATGATCCCAGGGTCCTGGGATCGAGTCCCGCATCGGGCTCCCTGCTCTGCGGGGAGCCTGCTTCTCCCTCTCCCACTCCCCCTGCTTGTGTTCCCTCTCTCGCTGTGTCTCTCTCTGTCAAATAAATAAATAAAATCTTTAAAAAAAAAAAAAT
>NW_028004060.1:0-200 GCF_054177405.1 Leptonychotes weddellii | reverse complement strand
TGCCTGGGTGGCTCAGTTGGTTAAGCGACTGCCTTCAGCTCAGGTCATGATCCCAGGGTCCTGGGATCGAGTCCCGCATCGGGCTCCCTGCTCTGCGGGGAGCCTGCTTCTCCCTCTCCCACTCCCCCTGCTTGTGTTCCCTCTCTCGCTGTGTCTCTCTCTGTCAAATAAATAAATAAAATCTTTAAAAAAAAAAAAAC
>NW_028004059.1:0-200 GCF_054177405.1 Leptonychotes weddellii | reverse complement strand
CGGGATCATGACCTGAGCCGAAGGCACACGCTTAACAACTGAGCCACCCAGGTGCCCCTGATTTTGATTTTTTTGAATCCTGTGCTGTTTAAAAGTGCATTGTTCAATTTGTTAAATGTGGAGACTTTCCAGATATCTTTTGTTCTCGATAGCTTTTAAATGCCTTTGTGTTCAAAGAACATATTCTGTATTATTTCAGG
>NW_028004058.1:0-200 GCF_054177405.1 Leptonychotes weddellii | reverse complement strand
CCATGAGAGACGATGGACTCTGAAAAACAAACAGGGTTCTAGAGGGGAGGGGGGTGGGGGGATGGGTTAGCCTGGTGGTGGGTATTGAGGAGGGCACGTTCTGCATGGAGCACTGGGTGTTATGCACAAACAATGAATCATGGAACACTTCATCTAAAACTAATGATGTAATGTATGGGGATTAACATAAGAATAAAAAT
>NW_028004057.1:0-200 GCF_054177405.1 Leptonychotes weddellii | reverse complement strand
TTTTTTTTTAAAGATTTTTATTTTTATTTATTTGAGACAGAGAGAATGAGAGACAGAGAGCATGAGAGGGAGGAGGGTCAGAGGGAGAAGCAGACTCCCTGCCGAGCAGGGAGCCCGATGCGGGACTCGATCCCGGGACTCCAGGATCATGACCTGAGCCGAAGGCAGTCGCTTAACCAACTGAGCCACCCAGGCGCCCT
>NW_028004056.1:0-988 GCF_054177405.1 Leptonychotes weddellii | reverse complement strand
GATGTGGATATGGATATACATATAGATATGGATATAGATATAGATATGGATATGGATATGGATGTGGATATGGATATAGATATAGATATGGATATGGATGTGGATATGGATATACATATAGATATGGATATAGATATAGATGTGGATATGCATATAGATATAGATATGGATATAGATATAGATATGGATGTGGATATGGATGATATAGATATCTCTCATTTAATACAGCAAACTTATAGGTAGAATTATTGTCCATAGTCCACAAAGGAGAAAACCAGCCTCAGTCTGTACTCAAACTACACATAAGTGGCAGGTCAGGGACTCAAAGTCAGTCTTCCTGCTCCGTTACCGACATCATGGGCTGGCACTGGGCCCCACACAGGGCACCGAAGGCTGCAATCAAACGTCTAGGAAGTGAGTTAAGATACTATTTTCTCCGGTTCCTCTCCATCCAAAATTTTATCCACCCCTTCTCTGACATTCAGATTGTCTCAATCCCTACCAGATTCACATCCTTTCATTTTCAACATTGGGTCGTCCCTCTTCCCTCCTGCCCCTATCTGAGAGAGATGAACTTCTGGAAGCCGCAAACCTGTGGAGGGAAATAAAAGAGATTTTGGACTCCGTGAAATCACTGACCTCACAGCTAGAATCACTTAAGGAGGTAAGGTGCTGGTAAGCCTGTAGCCGTTTAATCTCTGCTGGGGGCCAGTTGAAGATGGTTCCAGAAAGGATAAACCTAGGCTTGCAGCATTTGCCTCTGATGGAGATCACCCAGCCTCCCTGTCTCCGTTCCTACCTGGCTCTGATGAGCGCCCCCAGGGGGCTAACTTGGCAAGAACAGGGATAAGGAGGTGTGTTCCTTTCACCCTTGAAAAGAAAGATTTGCCAGAGAAATTCATACTTGTGCTAAGTGATGGCGTATGCATAGGATCCAGTTTTGTGCCTCAGTGACAGGCGTCTGCTGACAGACAGATGCCAGGGTGAA
>NW_028004055.1:0-200 GCF_054177405.1 Leptonychotes weddellii | reverse complement strand
TTTTTTTTTTTTTAAAGATTTTATTTATTTATTTGACAGAGACAGAGATAGCGAGAGCAGGAACACAAGCAGCGGGAGGGGGAGAGGGAGAAGCAGGCTTCCCCCCGAGGAGGGAGCCCGATGTGGGACTCGATCCCAGGACCCTGGGATCATGACCTGAGCCGAAGGCAGACGCTTAACGACTGAGCCACCCAGGCGCC
>NW_028004054.1:0-200 GCF_054177405.1 Leptonychotes weddellii | reverse complement strand
TTTTTTTTTTTTTTAATTTATTTTTTTTATTCTTATGTTAATCCCCATACATTACATCATTAGTTTTAGATGAAGTGTTCCATGATTCATTGTTTGTGCATAACACCCAGTGCTCCATGCAGAATGTGCCCTCCTCAATACCCACCACCAGGCTAACCCATCCTCCCACCCCCCTCCCCTCCAGAACCCTGTTTGTTTTT
>NW_028004053.1:0-200 GCF_054177405.1 Leptonychotes weddellii | reverse complement strand
TTTTTTTTTTTTTTTTAAGATTTTATTTATTTGCAAGAGAGAGAATGAGAGACAGAGAGCATGAGAGGGAGGAGGGTCAGAGGGAGAAGCAGACTCCCTGCTGAGCAGGGAGCCCGATGCGGGACTCGATCCCGGGACTCCAGGATCATGACCTGAGCCGAAGGCAGTCGCTTAACCAACTGAGCCACCCAGGCGCCCCA
>NW_028004052.1:0-200 GCF_054177405.1 Leptonychotes weddellii | reverse complement strand
ATTTTTTTTTTTTTTTAAGATTTTATTTATTTGCAAGAGAGAGAATGAGAGACAGAGAGCATGAGAGGGAGGAGGGTCAGAGGGAGAAGCAGACTCCCTGCTGAGCAGGGAGCCCGATGCGGGACTCGATCCCGGGACTCCAGGATCATGACCTGAGCCGAAGGCAGTCGCTTAACCAACTGAGCCACCCAGGCGCCCCT
>NW_028004051.1:0-200 GCF_054177405.1 Leptonychotes weddellii | reverse complement strand
AGAGACGATGGACTCTGAAAAACAAACTGAGGGTTCTAGAGGGGAGGGGGGTGGGAGGATGGGTTAGCCTGGTGATGGGTATTAAAGAGGGCACGTTCTGCATGGAGCACTGGGTGTTATGCACAAACAATGAATCATGGAACACTACATCTAAAACTAATGATGTAATGTATGGTGATTAACATAACAATAAAAAATTT
>NW_028004050.1:0-200 GCF_054177405.1 Leptonychotes weddellii | reverse complement strand
TTTTTTTTTTTTTTTTTTTTTTAAAGATTTTATTTATTTATTTGACAGAGAAAGACACAGCGAGAGAGGGAACACAAGGAGGGGGAGTGGGAGAGGGAGAAGCAGACTCCCTGCCGAGCAGGCAGCCCGATGCGGGACTCGATCCCGGGACTCCAGGATCATGACCTGAGCCGAAGGCAGTCGCTTAACCAACTGAGCCA
>NW_028004049.1:0-200 GCF_054177405.1 Leptonychotes weddellii | reverse complement strand
TAGATGAAGTGTTCCATGATTCATTGTTCGTGCACAACACCCAGTGCTCCATGCAGAACGTGCCCTCCTCAATACCCACCACCAGGCCAACCCATCCTCCCACCCCCCTCCCCTCTAGAACCCTCAGTTTGTTTTTCAGAGTCCATCGTCTCTCATGGTTCGTCCACCCCTCCGATTTCCCCCGCTTCATTCCTCCCCTC
>NW_028004048.1:0-200 GCF_054177405.1 Leptonychotes weddellii | reverse complement strand
TTTTTTTTTTAAAGATTTTATTTATTTATTTGAGACAGAGAGAATGAGAGAGAGAGAGCACATGAGAGGGGGGAGGGTCAGAGGGAGAAGCAGGCTCCCTGCCAAGCAGGGAGCCCGATGCGGGACTCGATCCCGGGACTCCAGGATCATGACCTGAGCCGAAGGCAGTCGCTTAACCAACTGAGCCACCCAGGCGCCCA
>NW_028004047.1:0-200 GCF_054177405.1 Leptonychotes weddellii | reverse complement strand
ATATCGCCTCGGATTCACTTCTCCGCACGTCCTACCTTCCAGAAAGTGGTC
The DNA here is from genome assembly GCF_054177405.1 of Leptonychotes weddellii. Lineage (NCBI taxonomy): Eukaryota > Metazoa > Chordata > Mammalia > Carnivora > Phocidae > Leptonychotes > Leptonychotes weddellii. The sequence goes on along the minus strand of NW_028004047.1, from coordinate 149 downwards.
GCTTTTCTGATGAGAGAGTTGTTGCTCTTCTTTTCTTCGATCTCCTGTTGAGTTTGTAGGTGTTCAGAATGGTTTGATCCCTATCCAGCTGAATTCCTGAGAGGAGACGAAATCCAGGTCTCCTACTCCTCCGCCATCTTGCTCCGCCT
>NW_028004046.1:0-200 GCF_054177405.1 Leptonychotes weddellii | reverse complement strand
TGGGTGGCTCAGTTGGTTAAGCGACTGCCTTCGGCTCAGGTCATGATCCTGGAGTCCCGGGATCGAGTCCCGCATCGGGCTCCCTGCTCGGCGGGGAGCCTGCTTCTCCCTCTGACCCTTCCCCCTGTCATGTGCTCTCTGTCTCTCTCATTCTCTCTGTCTCAAATAAATAAATAAAATCTTTAAAAAAAAAAAAAAAG
>NW_028004045.1:0-988 GCF_054177405.1 Leptonychotes weddellii | reverse complement strand
TGAACAAAACCTTCAACATCACCATGTTGTTTACCACCTGAGAGATGTCATGGGATTCTTTCCCTTCCTTTATTTATAGGCTTAAACATAACTTTGCCTCCTTAAATAATACACGCTTCTTTTTTGCACTTATGTATATAATGGAATAACTCTACACACCTGGTTCTCAAAATTTCCCTTGGTTTTTTGTTTTTTTTTTCAGTTTAGTTCCAAAGTGATTTATATGGTTGCTTGGTATTTTAATTTGTGCTTTTTTTGGCCATAAAATATTCCATTACATACACGTAACACGAACATTCATTAATTGTAATTCTATTTGTATGGCTTTGTCTACACAGAGCAATAGCCTTGTCAATATTCTCCTGCAGGAGTCACCATGCATATGTGCACAGTTTCCTCTAGGGTGTGGAGTTATGGGCCAGAGCTGTGTCCCTTCCTTCCACCAGGGGATTCTGATCTACTCCTCAAATTCCTTGTAGCAACTTACACTTCTACCAGTAATGTACTGGCCGTCTAAGTGCACAGTATTTTCTCCAACTTTGGATTTTGCCCTTGTGTTCTCTTGCCTCTCCTGTGCATGCAGGAGGATTTGGGCATCACAATTTCTCTGAAACTGTGGCATCACATTGAGGTGGGAAATACCAGGACCTTTAAAAGAGAAGGAAGCACACGTGCACGTCGTGCTCACCAGTGAGGTGTGCCTGCAGCTGGATCCCACTCACTTGTGAATAACGCCGTATCCATGACTCCCACCTGGGCACACGGTGCATTCATGCGGCTCCTTGATGTTGCCATGACGGGAGTGTTTACACCAAAGAAATGGGCAAATGCCACGAGTCGCAACATTTAAAAAAAACCACTTATATCTTGGAGTCAGTGTAGTAGCTCACCACCAGGCTTCACTTCAAACACCCCTGAGCTCCCTCAAACTGATGGTATTTCTGGAAAACTCTACCAGGTGTCATCAGATGAGGAGAGAAGACCTCCA
>NW_028004044.1:0-200 GCF_054177405.1 Leptonychotes weddellii | reverse complement strand
TTTTTTTTTTTTTAAAGATTTTATTTATTTATTTGAGAGAGAGAGTGAGAGAGAGAAAGAGCACAAGAGGGGGGAGCGGGAGAGGGAGAAGCAGACTCCCTGCCGAGCAGGGAGCCCGATGCGGGACTCGATCCCGGGACTCCAGGATCATGACCTGAGCCGAAGGCAGTCGCTTAACCAACTGAGCCACCCAGGCGCCC
>NW_028004043.1:0-200 GCF_054177405.1 Leptonychotes weddellii | reverse complement strand
TCCCCCCCCTTTTTTTAAATTACTAAATACACTTCTCAAGTATATACTCCTAAATTTGGAACATAACTGTCCCACCTACTGTGGGATAAACTCAGTCACAGTCATTGATCACTTGATACTGTAAGCCTTCAGTGGACTACTGGGGCAATGTTTGAAAACTTTTAAAGTATCCCTTCTCTAAATAATAATCCTGTGTCTTA
>NW_028004042.1:0-200 GCF_054177405.1 Leptonychotes weddellii | reverse complement strand
CCCCATCCTTTAAAGCCTAGGACAAGCCGCCCCTCCTTCATGAAGCCTTCCTTGACCCCCAGACTTTCACGAACCCCTAATCATGGTCTACTCTGTGCCATTTAGCATTTGGTTAAAAACTCTTGTCCCTCCCCAAATTATATTTTACTCCTGTATCTCTAAGGAGATTATTATCTCAAGGACAAAATCCACGTTTTATG
>NW_028004041.1:0-200 GCF_054177405.1 Leptonychotes weddellii | reverse complement strand
TTTTTTTTTTTTTAAAGATTTTATTTATTTGCGAGAGAGAGAATGAGAGACAGAGAGCATGAGAGGGAGGAGGGTCAGAGGGAGAAGCAGACTCCCTGCCGAGCAGGGAGCCCGATGCGGGACTCGATCCCGGGACTCCAGGATCATGACCTGAGCCGAAGGCAGTCGCTTAACCAACTGAGCCACCCAGGCGCCCCAAT
>NW_028004040.1:0-200 GCF_054177405.1 Leptonychotes weddellii | reverse complement strand
TCAGGTAGCAGGAACTGAAAAATCAGTGTGGGAAATGATCCTGACTTTGTATTGACAGACACAATGACTTTACTTTTCTACAAAAGAGAAAAAAATGTAAATGCAATGTTGTTTCTTATAAAACATTTTCTCTTAAGTGCCTATTGTATGACAAATACAGATGTCAGTGATCATCATACTGATACACTAACTTAATCAAG
>NW_028004039.1:0-200 GCF_054177405.1 Leptonychotes weddellii | reverse complement strand
GTTCTATGTCCCTTTCTTCCAGGAAAAGCCTATTAATGATTTTTTGAATTTTAAATATTTTTTGGAGGGGGCGAGTTTACTTTTCTTTGGTTTCTCCCCTTTTCCCTCAAAACCACAACCAGAGAACAAAGAACAAATGACATTTTAAACATATGGTAATTGTAATTTTAGTACTAAATTCCAATATGATTTTCGTATCC
>NW_028004038.1:0-200 GCF_054177405.1 Leptonychotes weddellii | reverse complement strand
ATTCTATGTCCCTTTCTTCCAGGAAAAGCCTATTAATGATTTTTTGAATTTTAAATATTTTTTGGAGGGGGCGAGTTTACTTTTCTTTGGTTTCTCCCCTTTTCCCTCAAAACCACAACCAGAGAACAAAGAACAAATGACATTTTAAACATATGGTAATTGTAATTTTAGTACTAAATTCCAATATGATTTTCGTATCT
>NW_028004037.1:0-200 GCF_054177405.1 Leptonychotes weddellii | reverse complement strand
TTTTTTTTTTTTTTTAAAGATTTTATTTATTTATTTGAGACAGAGAGAATGAGAGACAGAGAGCATGAGAGGGAGGAGGGTCAGAGGGAGAAGCAGACTCCCTGCCGAGCAGGGAGCCCGATGCGGGACTCGATCCCAGGACTCCAGGATCATGACCTGAGCCGAAGGCAGTCGCTTAACCAACTGAGCCACCCAGGCGC
>NW_028004036.1:0-200 GCF_054177405.1 Leptonychotes weddellii | reverse complement strand
TTTCTATTTCATTGATTTCTGCTCTGATCTTTATTATTTCTCTTCTCCTGCTGGGTTTAGGCTTTATTTGCTGTTCTTTCTCCAGCTCCTTTAGGTGTAGGGTTAGGTTGTGTATTTGAGACCTTTCTTGTTTCTTGAGAAAGGCTTGTATTGCTATATACTTTCCTCTTAGGACTGCCTTTGCTGCATCCCAAAGATTT
>NW_028004035.1:0-200 GCF_054177405.1 Leptonychotes weddellii | reverse complement strand
TAAAAAAAAAAAAGAAAGAAACTGTAAGCAAGGGGCGCCTGGGTGGCTCAGTCAGTTAAGCGGCTGGCTCTTGATTTTGGCTGGGGTCATGATCTCTGGGTCATGAGATCAAGCCCCACATCGGGCTCCATGCTAGGTGTGGATCCTGCTTAAGATTATTTCTCTCTCTCTCCCTCTGCCCCCCTCCAAAAAAAAAACTG
>NW_028004034.1:0-988 GCF_054177405.1 Leptonychotes weddellii | reverse complement strand
AGCCTTCCATGCCCCAGGGGTGCACCTGCTCCCTGCCTTGCCTGGCTGCTTACTGCAGCGATGGCTTGTCCCAGCCAGGCCGGCTGTCACTCTCCTCTGTACTGTCCTCCCTCCCTCTCAACCATCACGGCTCTTTCCCTCGCTCCTCAGCAAGTCACATCTGGCTTAGAAATGGAAGGTCCTGCTTTCAAAAAAAAGACACGCCACCTGGTGTAGAATTTAAGAAAAAAATTATATGCTCAAAAATTCATTGTAGGGACATCTGGGTGGCTCAGTCGGTTAAGCGTCTGCCCTCGGCTCAGGTCGTGATCTCCAGGTCTTGGGATCGAGTCCCACGTCAGGCTCTGTGCTCAGCGGGGAGTCTGCTTCTCCCTCTCCCTCTGCCTGCACTCCACCCCCTCCGCCACTCGTGCTCTATCTCAAATGAGTAAATAAAATCTTAAAAAAAAAAAAAACCTTTGATGGAGACTTAGTCAAATTTATGACAAGCTAAAAGTCAAAATGGTGAGACTTCAGAAAAGAGAAAGGATTAAAGAAGAGGCAACCAGACAGGAAAGGTCTTAAACTTCCGGGGGCCTTACCCATGGAGGCAAGTACAAGAGGGTAGGTGGCAGTGGATTCTTGGTTCGGCCTCCCGTCTGATCAAGTCACTCCACGCCTGAGAGTACTCACCTACAAATGAGACCTAGCAGTCCTGCCTCCCCCGCCAACTGTGGGATTAAGGCGAAGTGTCTTTGCTCCCACACACAATGCTGCCACTGCCTGGTACAGGGTGAGCACATCAGCCGTGACCGTTACGGCTGTTAGTTCTCTAACAGAAAAACAAGACCCAGCCGGAGACATTTACAAGATGTCATCCAACGTGTAACTCAGAGTTCAGGAATTGTAACTTTCTTTTTTTTTTTTTAAAGATTTTATTTATTTATTTGAGAGAGAGAATGAGATGGAGAGACAGCATGAGAGGGGGGAGGGTCAGAGGGAGAAGCAG
>NW_028004033.1:0-200 GCF_054177405.1 Leptonychotes weddellii | reverse complement strand
TTTTTTTTTTTTTTTTAAAGATTTTATTTATTTATTTGAGACAGAGAGAATGAGAGACAGAGAGCATGAGAGGGAGGAGGGTCAGAGGGAGAAGCAGACTCCCTGCCGAGCAGGGAGCCCGATGTGGGACTTGATCCCGGGACTCCAGGATCATGACCTGAGCCGAAGGCAGTCGCTTAACCAACTGAGCCACCCAGGCG
>NW_028004032.1:0-200 GCF_054177405.1 Leptonychotes weddellii | reverse complement strand
TTTTTTTTTTTTTTTAAAGATTTTATTTATTTGTTTGACAGAGAGAGAGATAGCCAGAGAGGGAACACAAGCAGGGGGAGTGGGAGAGGGAGAAGCAGGCTTCCCGCTGAGCAGGGAGCCCGATGCGGGGCTCGATCCCAGGACCCCGGGATCATGACCTGAGCCGAAGGCAGACGCGTAACGGCTGAGCCACCCAGGCG
>NW_028004031.1:0-200 GCF_054177405.1 Leptonychotes weddellii | reverse complement strand
TTTTTTTTTTTTTTTAAAGATTTTATTTATTTATTTGACAGAGAGAGACACAGCGAGAGAGGGGACACAAGCAGGGGGAGTGGGAGAGGGAGAAGCAGGCTCCCTGCCGAGCAGAGAGCCCGATGCGGGACTCGATCCCGGGACTCCAGGATCATGACCTGAGCCGAAGGCAGTCGCTTAACCAACTGAGCCACCCAGGC
>NW_028004030.1:0-200 GCF_054177405.1 Leptonychotes weddellii | reverse complement strand
GGCGCCTGGGTGGCTCAGTTGGTTAAGCGACTGCCTTCGGCTCAGGTCATGATCCTGGAGTCCCGGGATCGAGTCCCGCATCGGGCTCCCTGCTCAGCGGGGGTCTGCTTCTCCCTCTGACCCTCTTCCCTCTCGTGCTCTCTGTCTCTCATTCTCTCTCTCTCAAATAAATAAATAAAATCTTTAAAAAAAAAAAAAAG
>NW_028004029.1:0-200 GCF_054177405.1 Leptonychotes weddellii | reverse complement strand
GAGAGACGATGGACTCTGAAAAACAAACAGGGTTCTAGAGGGGAGGGGGGTGGGAGGATGGGTTAGCCTGGTGATGGGTATTGAGGAGGGCACATTCTGCATGGAGCACTGGGTGTTATGCACAAACAATGAATCATGGAACACTTCATCTAAAACTAATGATGTAATGTATGGGGATTAACATAAGAATAAAAAAAAAT
>NW_028004028.1:0-200 GCF_054177405.1 Leptonychotes weddellii | reverse complement strand
CTTTTTTTTTTTTTTAAAGATTTTATTTATTTATTTGAGAGAGAGAATGAGAGAGAGCACATGAGAGGGGGGAGGGTCAGAGGGAGAAGCAGACTCCCCGCCGAGCAGGGAGCCCGATGCGGGACTCGATCCAGGGACTCCAGGATCATGACCTGAGCCGAAGGCAGTCGCTTAACCGACTGAGCCACCCAGGCGCCCCG
>NW_028004027.1:0-200 GCF_054177405.1 Leptonychotes weddellii | reverse complement strand
TCTTTTTTTTTTTTTAAAGATTTTATTTATTTATTTGAGACAGAGAGAATGAGAGAGACAGAGAGCACATGAGAGGGGGGAGGGTCAGAGGGAGAAGCAGGCTCCCTGCCGAGCAGGGAGCCCGATGCGGGACTCGATCCAGGGACTCCAGGATCATGACCTGAGCCGAAGGCAGTCGCTTAACCAACTGAGCCACCCAG
>NW_028004026.1:0-200 GCF_054177405.1 Leptonychotes weddellii | reverse complement strand
CGGCCAAGGGGGAGTGGGTGGCTCTGCTGTCTGGTCTGGGATGGGCTGGGGTGGGTGGGCAGACAGGAGGAAGGAACGTTGGGCTTTGTAGCCTATGTATAGACCCCATTGTCTAACCCCAGGCCGGCACCTTGGTGCTTGGAAGATTGGGGGTGGGGGAGGGGGTTCTAATGGATTTCTCCCTATCCTCTCTTTTGCCG
>NW_028004025.1:0-200 GCF_054177405.1 Leptonychotes weddellii | reverse complement strand
TTCTTTTTTTTTTTTTTTAAAGATTTTATTTATTTATTTTTTAGAGAGCGAGCGAGAGAGAAACAGCATGAGAGGGGAGAGGGTCAGAGGGAGAAGCAGGCTCCCCGCTGAGCCGGGAGCCCGATGTGGGACTCGATCCCAGGACCCTGGGATCATGACCTGAGCCGAAGGCAGACGCTTAACCATCTGAGCCACCCAGG
>NW_028004024.1:0-200 GCF_054177405.1 Leptonychotes weddellii | reverse complement strand
TTTTTTTTTTTTTATTCTTATGTTAATCCCCATACATTACATCATTAGTTCTAGATGAAGTGTTCCATGATTCATTGTTCGTGCACAACACCCAGTGCTCCATGCAGAACGTGCCCTCCTCAATACCCACCACCAGGCCAACCCATCCTCCCACCCCCCTCCCCTCTAGAACCCTCAGTTTGTTTTTCAGAGTCCATCGT
>NW_028004023.1:0-988 GCF_054177405.1 Leptonychotes weddellii | reverse complement strand
TTTTTTTTTTTTCTTCTTTCATAACTGATTCTGGAATATTTATTTGGCTCTGGCTCATTGTTCACCTATGATATTCCTGCTTATATAAATCCTAATTCTAACATTTATGTTTTATTTTTTACCACATTCTAACTTCTAGAATTCATCTGCACTTCTTGTCTTAGCTCTTTTTGGTGGTGGTGGTGTTTGGCTTTGAGTATTCAGCTTCATAGCTATACGTTTCCTACAACTTCATCTCACACAGTCCTCTCGAGAATGGAGAAAAAATACATAGTAACACAAACATAATAACACAAAAGAGATCTGACTTTTCTTTAGAGAGATATCTTTTATTCACTTGAATATCTGTGAAGTCTGCTTTCTCTATGTGTAAATAATACTTTAACAAGCCTTATGCTAGCTTCATAAAAGTTTCTGTATCTTTTTTTTTTTGCAAGACTATTTTGCTGATCAGAAAATGATACTAACTGAATATGTCGTAGTATCTATTTATGCTGTTTTATCTCAATATTTTTCTATTGCCGAAGAGTGATAATGACTCAGCCAGGTAAAACTTGCCAGCATGTGAACCTTGGATTTAATATAAGTAAATGTTCTAGTTTATGTAGCTATGTAATCATTGTATCCTGAAGTTATGGTTTTGTGGACTTGAACTCTGCTTTATATAAATATTGTCTTTTATAAATGAATAATTGTGTAGCATATTCAGTAACGTACCAAATTAAGGAATCTGTATATTAAATAGATTTTCTTTAGAAAAAGAGAATTTACAAAGTGCTATAAAAACTGGTTGAATAAGCCCATAAGTCATTCCAGGTTTTCATATATTTCATTCATATCCAAAGATTATCTGGATTGGGAAATTGCAATTTTTGTTAGTTATCAGTTTGTTTCTTCTTAACCACAAGGAGAGCCTCAAATATCAAGAATATTATGCCTTTAAATGTAGTGCGCATTTAAAATCTGAGAATGAAAAAGTATGGTGAGT
>NW_028004022.1:0-200 GCF_054177405.1 Leptonychotes weddellii | reverse complement strand
TTCTGTTTTACAACCCCAAACTCTCTTTCTGAAGGGCCTGGGAGTCATCCTTTGACATGTAATCCTCAAGGAAGATAGCACCCCTATTCCCAGTCTCTGTGGGAGGGTAGGAGCTAGCTTCTAACAGGCACCAACAGCAAACACACACGGCCTAATCACAGAGAACCAGTGAGCAAACTTCAGGAAGTTACTCAAGGTGT
>NW_028004021.1:0-200 GCF_054177405.1 Leptonychotes weddellii | reverse complement strand
TAAGTCAAACAGAGAAAGACATGTATCATATGATCTCACTGATATGAGGAATTCTTAATTGCAGGAAACAAACTGAGGGTTGCTGGAGTGGGGGGTGGGGTGGGAGGGATGGGGTGACTGGGTGATAGACACTGGGGAGGGTATGTGCTCTGGTAAGCGCTGTGAATTGTGCAAGACTGTTGAATCTCAGATCTGTACCT
>NW_028004020.1:0-200 GCF_054177405.1 Leptonychotes weddellii | reverse complement strand
TTTTTTTTTTTTTTAAAGATTTTATTTATTTATTTGAGAGAGAGAGAATGAGAGACAGAGAGCACGAGAGGGAAGAGGGCAGAGGGAGAAGCAGACCCCCCGCTGAGCAGGGAGCCCGATGTGGGACTCGATCCCGGGACTCCAGGATCATGACCTGAGCCGAAGGCAGTCGCTTAACCAACTGAGCCACCCAGGCGCCC
>NW_028004019.1:0-200 GCF_054177405.1 Leptonychotes weddellii | reverse complement strand
TTTACATCATCTTTAACTACTTTAATCAGTATTTTGTAATTTTCAGCCTACATATTCTGTATACCTGTAAGTATATACCTGATTGTTTCATGTCCTTTAGAATGATGTAAAATGGTACAGTGTTTTCAGTTTTAGCATATGTAGGTTCATTGTTAATACATAGAAATAAGATGTCTCTTTGCATTCATGTTAATTCTGAG
>NW_028004018.1:0-200 GCF_054177405.1 Leptonychotes weddellii | reverse complement strand
CTATTCCTTATGTTCCACAAATAAGTGAAACCATATGATAATTGACTTTCTCTGCTTGACTTATTTCACTTAGCATAATCTCCTCCAGTCCCATCCATGTTGATGTAAAAGTTGGGTATTCATCCTTTCTGATGGCTGAGTAATATTCCATTGTATATATGGACCACATCTTCTTTATCCATTCATCTGTTGAAGGGCAT
>NW_028004017.1:0-200 GCF_054177405.1 Leptonychotes weddellii | reverse complement strand
TTTTTTTTTTTTTTTTTAAAGATTTTATTTATTTATTTGAGACAGAGAGAATGAGAGAGAGAGCACATGAGGGGGAGGGGGGTCAGAGGGAGAAGCAGACTCCCTGCAGAGCAGGGAGCCCGATGCGGGACTCGATCCCGGGACTCCAGGATCATGACCTGAGCCGAAGGCAGTCGCTTAACCAACTGAGCCACCCAGGC
>NW_028004016.1:0-200 GCF_054177405.1 Leptonychotes weddellii | reverse complement strand
TTTTTTTTTTTTTTTTAAAGATTTTATTTATTTATTTGAGACAGAGAGAATGAGAGACAGAGAGCGTGAGAGGGAGGAGGGTCAGAGGGAGAAGCAGACTCCCTGCCAAGCAGGGAGCCCGATGCGGGACTCGATCCAGGGACTCCAGGATCATGACCTGAGCCGAAGGCAGTCACTTAACCAACTGAGCCACCCAGGCG
>NW_028004015.1:0-200 GCF_054177405.1 Leptonychotes weddellii | reverse complement strand
TTTTTTTTTTTTTTTAAGATTTTATTTATTTATTTGACAGAGAGAGAGATAGCGAGAGCAGGAACACAAGCAGGGGGAGTGGGAGAGGGAGAAGCAGGCTTCCCGCCGAGCAGGGAGCCCGATGTGGGACTCGATCCCAGGACCCTGGGACCATGACCTGAGCCGAAGGCAGACGCTTAACGACTGAGCCACCCAGGCAC
>NW_028004014.1:0-200 GCF_054177405.1 Leptonychotes weddellii | reverse complement strand
TTTCTTTTTTTTTTTTTTAAAGATTTTATTTATTTATTTGAGACAGAGAGAATGAGAGACAGAGAGCATGAGAGGGAGGAGGGTCAGAGGGAGAAGCAGACTCCCCGCCGAGCAGGGAGCCCGATGCGGGACTCGATCCCGGGACTCCAGGATCATGACCTGAGCCGAAGGCAGTCGCTTAACCAACTGAGCCACCCAGG
>NW_028004013.1:0-200 GCF_054177405.1 Leptonychotes weddellii | reverse complement strand
GCCTGGGTGGCTCAGTTGGTTAAGCGACTGCCTTCGGCTCAGGTCATGATCCTGGAGTCCCTGGATCGAGTCCCGCATCGGGCTCCCTGCTCGGCAGGGAGCCTGCTTCTGCCTCTGACCCTCCCCCCTCTCATGTGCTCTCTCTCTCTCATTCTCTCTGTCTCAAATAAATAAATAAAATCTTTAAAAAAAAAAAAAAG
>NW_028004012.1:0-988 GCF_054177405.1 Leptonychotes weddellii | reverse complement strand
AGTGTCACCTGTAGCTTATCCGAGGCCCCAGGCTGTGCTTTCTGCCTCCAAATGAGAAAGCTAATTAAAGAGATGAACTTTCTGAGGAGCCTCCCATCCATAACAGAGATTTCACCCCAAAGCAGTGTTTGTTTGCCTGGGAACTGGCAGTGAGCCTGGAGTTCAGAACCCACATTGTCTGAATGCCCTGCTTTTAACATAAAATGCTGTCTCTGGGTCAAATATGTAAAAAGCCTTGGCAGCTCAGCTCAAGAGAGCTCACACTTTGTGTGGTTGTTGTTGTTTCTTTGTGTTTGTTTTTTCCTCTCATTTTAAAGTCAAATAAACCAACCCGTGGAGCCAGGGAATCCCCAGGGCCTCTCCATTGGGCGGTAATGTATTTCCTGTAAAATAAAGGCAGAGTATATGTATCTTTTTTACTACACTTTGCCTCACTTTGCATCACAAAGGAGGAGAAGGAGGAAGAGATCCCTAATCAATGACTCACACAATATCATCTATCCTTCCAGATCCTGTTCCCTGAGGTCACATTCCTGACCTGGAGCCTCCTCTCCAGAGACTCCATGTCCTCCTTTCCCAAGACCACCATGCAGTCCCTGCTTCTTGCCCCAGGACCCCTGGCCTGGCCTTGGCTGCCACTGACAGGCCTCCAGGCCTGGGGAGAGGAATGGGAGGGAAGGAGCTGAGGGGTGAGGTCTTTGGGCATCAGATCCTGGATCCACAGGACTGGGGAGAATGAATGAACCCACACTTGTTAAAAGAGTGCTTCTCTGCATGGGTCCCAGAGCGCCCTGGGGGACCTCTCCTTGTCTCCCTCCCTTTCTCCATAGGATCCAGCCACAGGGCTCTCAGGCACACACCAGGCTCTGCTGAGATATTTCTGGGTGCAAGCTAATCCCTCCTAAGGGCCCTGCAGGGGATGAGCATTTATGGCCACCTTCCTGCCTGGGAGGAGCTGGACTCTCAGCTGTGACCACAGGGATTCACC
>NW_028004011.1:0-200 GCF_054177405.1 Leptonychotes weddellii | reverse complement strand
TTTTTTATTCTTATGTTAATCCCCATACATTACATCATTAGTTTTAGATAAAGTGTTCCATGATTCATTGTTTGTGCATAACACCCAGTGCTCCATGCAGAATGTGCCCTCCTCAATACCCACCACCAGGCTAACCCATCCTCCCACCCCCCTTCCCTCTAGAACCCTGTTAGTTTTTCAGAGTCCATCGTCTCTCATGG
>NW_028004010.1:0-200 GCF_054177405.1 Leptonychotes weddellii | reverse complement strand
TTTTTTTTTTTTTATTCTTATGTTAATCCCCATACATTACATCATTAGTTCTAGATGAAGTGTTCCATGATTCATTGTTCGTGCACAACACCCAGTGCTCCATGCAGAACGTGCCCTCCTCAATACCCACCACCAGGCCAACCCATCCTCCCACCCCCCTCCCCTCTAGAACCCTCAGTTTGTTTTTCAGAGTCCATCTT
>NW_028004009.1:0-200 GCF_054177405.1 Leptonychotes weddellii | reverse complement strand
TTTTTTTTTTTTTTTTTTAAGATTTTATTTATTTATTTGAGACAGAGAGAATGAGAGAGACAGAGAGCACATGACAGGGGGAAGGGTCAGAGGGAGAAGCAGGCTCCCTGCCGAGCAGGGAGCCCGATGCGGGACTCGATCCCGGGACTCCAGGATCATGACCTGAGCCGAAGGCAGTCGCTTAACCAACTGAGCCACCC
>NW_028004008.1:0-200 GCF_054177405.1 Leptonychotes weddellii | reverse complement strand
TTTTTTTAAAGATTTTATTTATTTATTTGAGACAGAGAGAATGAGAGACAGAGAGCATGAGAGGGAGGAGGGTCAGAGGGAGAAGCAGACTCCCTGCCGAGCAGGGAGCCCGATGCGGGACTCGATCCCGGGACTCCAGGATCATGACCTGAGCCGAAGGCAGTCGCTTAACCAACTGAGCCACCCAGGCGCCCCTATAG
>NW_028004007.1:0-200 GCF_054177405.1 Leptonychotes weddellii | reverse complement strand
GTTTTTTTTTTTTTTTATTCTTATGTTAATCCCCATACATTACATCATTAGTTCTAGATGAAGTGTTCCATGATTCATTGTTCGTGCACAACACCCAGTGCTCCATGCAGAACGTGCCCTCCTCAATACCCACCACCAGGCCAACCCATCCTCCCACCCCCCTCCCCTCTAGAACCCTCAGTTTGTTTTTCAGAGTCCAT
>NW_028004006.1:0-200 GCF_054177405.1 Leptonychotes weddellii | reverse complement strand
TTTCTTTTTTTTTTTTTTTTAAAGATTTTATTTATTTATTTGAGAGAGAGAGAATGAGAGACAGAGAGCATGAGAGGGAGGAGGGTCAGAGGGAGAAGCAGACTCCCTGCCGAGCAGGGAGCCCGATGCGGGACTCGATCCCGGGACTCCAGGATCATGACCTGAGCCGAAGGCAGTCGCTTAACCAACTGAGCCACCCA
>NW_028004005.1:0-200 GCF_054177405.1 Leptonychotes weddellii | reverse complement strand
GAATGTTGGCAGAGGGGAAATGACAGAGGGAGTGTGTCCAGGATGAAGTCAGAGCTCGGCGATGTCCCCGCTGCTGGGGGGCAGGGCCCGGCCATGCTCTCTGGGGAGCCCAGCTGTCATTTGCTGACTGTTGTTTGGAAGCAGAATGGACAGAGGCAGGACATTTTCACACCGCCATTTTGATTAAATGGCCATTACCG
>NW_028004004.1:0-200 GCF_054177405.1 Leptonychotes weddellii | reverse complement strand
CTTTTTTTTTTTTTTAAAGATTTTATTTATTTATTTGACAGAGAGAGACATAGTGAGAGCAGGAACACAAGCAGGGGGAGTGGGAGAGGGAGAAGCAGGCTTCCCGCGGAGCAGGGAGCCCGATGTGGGACTCGATCCCAGGACCCTGGGATCATGACCTGAGCCGAAGGCAGACGCTTAACGACTGAGCCACCCAGGCG
>NW_028004003.1:0-200 GCF_054177405.1 Leptonychotes weddellii | reverse complement strand
TTTCTTTTTTTTTTTTTAAAGATTTTATTTATTTATTTGAGACAGAGAGAATGAGAGACAGAGAGCATGAGAGGGAGGAGGGTCAGAGGGAGAAGCAGACTCCCTGCCAAGCAGGGAGCCCGATGCGGGACTCGATCCCGGGACTCCAGGATCATGACCTGAGCCGAAGGCAGTCGCTTAACCAACTGAGCCACCCAGGC
>NW_028004002.1:0-200 GCF_054177405.1 Leptonychotes weddellii | reverse complement strand
TTTTTTTTTTTTTTTTAAAGATTTTATTTATTTATTTGACAGAGAGAGAGATAGCGAGAGCAGGAACACAAGCAGGGGGAGTGGGAGAGGGAGAAGCAGGCTTCCCGCCGAGCAGGGAGCCCGATGTGGGACTCGATCCCAGGACCCTGGGATCATGACCTGAGCCGAAGGCAGACGCTTAACGACTGAGCCACCCAGGC
>NW_028004001.1:0-988 GCF_054177405.1 Leptonychotes weddellii | reverse complement strand
CACACAGAATACAAATAAAGTGCATTTTTAAGTAGCTCTATTTTACTTTGGTGGATGAAAGCTTCAAACTTTATATTAAGGTACCTGGAATTCTCCCCCCCCCAATTCTTTTTCAAACACCAAGAAAATGTGTTCACAAAATTTATAGCTATATGGACAGAATTTTTGTTTACCTAATGTAATTTTAGCCCATTTAGGTAAAATGTAAACTCAATTTTCAAAGTTGACATTGTTTGGAAAACATTTTCTACAGAATGATTTCTGCAGACAAATTCATACACAAAGATCAATTACCAATTTTTGTGTGACTTACTCATTATCATTTTCAAATAGTATGATAATTTATATACTCTGCTTTTGAAAATCCCATAATTTTGAGGAATAGTTATACAGCATTTTTATAAAGAATCTTTTTGTCTATAATCTTATGTCAAATTGGTGTCATTAATATACCAATCAATCCAGTCCAGTCCATATTCTCTGATAAACTATGCTCAACACTCACATGAAGTACATTTAGCCTAATTTTTAAAAACAAGAAATTGTTAAAATGAATACTTTGCTTTAATCTTGTTCTATCAACTTAATGTAGCCTAAAGAGACATTTCATGAAGTACTAGCCTAAGTTTGCATTGCTTTTTACATTACAATTCCAGATCAATATAAGCACCTGGAGAAAAACCCTGACACAGATAGCCCAAGCTAAAATAGTAGTATTTTTAATTAAGATACTATCATAAAATAAAGTGATTACAGCTACTCCACATTTTAAAAGCAACATGTTTTTGTAAGAAAATTGTTATAAATGAAAACCATGACTACTTGAAGAGAGTTTTAAATGTTTAAAAATGTTGCTATCACTATCGAGAGGACACTTGCCTATGAAAAACATTATGAGTTTGTGGAAAAAAGTTAATAGATTAAATATTTTAAGTAATTTAACTATAGCATTATAGTAGTCATCTCAGCACTTTCAGTATCATTCTTA
>NW_028004000.1:0-200 GCF_054177405.1 Leptonychotes weddellii | reverse complement strand
ATCATATGATACATGTCTTTCTCTGTTTGACTTATTTCACTCAACATAATACCCTCCAGTTCCATCCACGTCGTTGCAAATGGCAAGATCTCATTCCTTTTGATGGCTGCATAATATTCCATTGTATATATATACCACATCTTCTTTATCCATTCATCTGTCGATGGACATCTTGGCTCTTTCCACAGTTTGGCTATTGT
>NW_028003999.1:0-200 GCF_054177405.1 Leptonychotes weddellii | reverse complement strand
TTTTTTTTTTTTAAGATTTTTTTAATTTATTTATTTGAGACAGAGAGAATGAGAGAGAGAGAGCACATGAGAGGGGGGAGGGTCAGAGGCAGAAGCAGGCTCCCTGCCGAGCAGGGAGCCCGATGCGGGACTCGATCCAGGGACTCCAGGATCATGACCTGAGCCGAAGGCAGTCGCTTAACCAACTGAGCCACCCAGGC
>NW_028003998.1:0-200 GCF_054177405.1 Leptonychotes weddellii | reverse complement strand
TTTGTACCCTTCTCCCAGGCATTCGGCAATGTCTGGAGACATCCTTGTGGGGGGTGCCAACTGGGATCTAGTGGGTAGAAGCCAAGAATGCTGCTAAACATCCTTCAGTACAAGGACAGACCACCACCACCACCCCCAACAGAGAATTATGTGGCCCCCAAATGGCAACAGTACCATGGTTGAGAAACCCTGGTGGAGAC
>NW_028003997.1:0-200 GCF_054177405.1 Leptonychotes weddellii | reverse complement strand
TCCATGTCTTTTCATGTCTTGATACTTCATTTCTTTTTAGCATGGACTACTATTCCATTGTCTGAATGGACTATAGTTTATTTGTCCATTCACTTACTGAAGAATATCTTGATTGCTTCCAAGTTTTGGCAATTATAAACAAATCTATTATAAACACCCATGCAGGCTTTTGGGTATGTTGTTCTCCTCTAACCCTGAGC
>NW_028003996.1:0-200 GCF_054177405.1 Leptonychotes weddellii | reverse complement strand
TTTTTTTTTTTTAAAGATTTTATTTATTTATTTGAGAGAGAGAATGAGAGACAGAGAGCATGAGAGGGAGGAGGGTCAGAGGGAGAAGCAGACTCCCTGCCGAGCAGAGAGCCTGATGCGGGACTCGATCCCGGGACTCCAGGATCATGACCTGAGCCGAAGGCAGTCGCTTAACCAACTGAGCCACCCAGGCGCCCCTC
>NW_028003995.1:0-200 GCF_054177405.1 Leptonychotes weddellii | reverse complement strand
TTTTATTCTTATGTTAATCCCCATACATTACATCATTAGTTTTAGATGAAGTGTTCCATGATTCATTGTTTGTGCATAACACCCAGTGCTCCATGCAGAATGTGCCCTCCTCAATACCCACCACCAGGCTAACCCATCCTCCCACCCCCCTCCCCTCTAGAACCCTCAGTTTGTTTTTCAGAGTCCATCGTCTCTCATGG
>NW_028003994.1:0-200 GCF_054177405.1 Leptonychotes weddellii | reverse complement strand
CTTTTTTTTTTTTTTTTAAAGATTTTATTTATTTATTTGAGAGAGAGAGAATGAGAGACAGAGAGCATGAGAGGGAAGAGGGCAGAGGGAGAAGCAGACCCCCTGCCGAGCAGGGAGCCCGATGTGGGACTCGATCCCGGGACTCCAGGATCATGACCTGAGCCGAAGGCAGTCGCTTAACCAACTGAGCCACCCAGGCG
>NW_028003993.1:0-200 GCF_054177405.1 Leptonychotes weddellii | reverse complement strand
TTTTTTTTTTTTTTTTAAAGATTTTATTTATTTATTTGAGACAGAGAGAATGAGATACAGAGAGCATGAGAGGGAAGAGGGTCAGAGGGAGAAGCAGACTCCCTGCCGAGCAGGGAGCCCGATGTGGGACTCGATCCAGGGACTCCAGGATCATGACCTGAGCCGAAGGCAGTCGCTCAACCAACTGAGCCACCCAGGCG
>NW_028003992.1:0-200 GCF_054177405.1 Leptonychotes weddellii | reverse complement strand
TCTTTTTTTTTTTTTTAAAGATTTTATTTATTTATTTGACAGAGAGAGACACAGCGAGAGAGGGAACACAAGCAGGGGGAGTGGGAGAGGGAGAAGCAGGCTCCCCGCAGAGCAGGGAGCCCGATGCGGGACTCGATCCCAGGACCCTGGGATCATGACCTGAGCTGAAGGCAGTCGCTTAACCAACTGAGCCACCCAGG
>NW_028003991.1:0-200 GCF_054177405.1 Leptonychotes weddellii | reverse complement strand
CCACTAGATTTATTTCATGAATAGGGCAAAACCTACTGTTTGAAAAACACTATGCTAGACAGTTTGCTGTGTGTTTACATGTACTACTTCATTTAATCCTCTCAAAAACCTCAGGGAGGGGGTATTATTATCCCCATTTTTGGGTGGGGAAACAAAGGCACAGAGAGGTAACTTGCCCAGGGTCACACTGTGAGTGAGTT
>NW_028003990.1:0-988 GCF_054177405.1 Leptonychotes weddellii | reverse complement strand
TAGAAAGTTCTAGAGCTGGACGGCGGTGCTGGTTTCCGTATGAGAAGATAGAAAGTTCTAGAGCTGGACGGCGGTGCTGGTTGCACAACAACGTGAATGTACTGAATGTCACCAAACTGGTGAAAATGGTAAATTTTATGTTATGTATGTTTTACTACACACACACACACACACTTTTTTTTAAAGGAAACAAAAAAGTTCAGTAGCTGAAAAATAGGCTTCCCTTCTCTTTCCTCTAGAAATACAGTTATAACCAGGATTCAGATTAGAGCAGAAGGTGTGTCAGTTAGAATAGGCTACGTTATTGCTAGGTAACAAGCACCACCCCCCCCAAATTTCTCACTCATGCTGTGCATTCATCATGGGTTGTGCGGGGAGTCCTGCCCATCCTGCTCATCCTGACACAGTGGCATATGCCAGAAGGAAAACGATGTCCAAAGGGTCTTGCACAAGCAAATAAAGCCTTTGGCTTGAACATTACACGTGACATTTCTACTCAAATCTCGTTGGCCAGACCTCATCGCATGGCTCTAAGGCTGGGAAGTCCTATGAACGTGTTCTCTGCAAGTGGAGAGTCTGAAGTCTTGGGCAAACACTACTAACGATTTCTTTAAAAGTATGTAGACTAGGGCTGTTAAGTGTCTGCCTTCGGCTCAGGTCGTGATCTCCGGGTCCTGGGATCGAGCCCCCAGTCGGGCTCCCTGCTCAGCAGGAAGTCTGCTTCTCCCTCTGCCCCTCCCCTTGACTCGTTCTCTCTCTCTCTCTCTAATAAATAAATAAAATCTTTATAAAAAATTAAAAATAGGGGCGCCTGGGTGGCTCAGATAGTTAAGCGTCTGCCTTCGGCTTAGGTCATGACCCCAGGGTCCTGGGATCGAGCCCCGCATCGGGCTCCCTGCTCCGCAGGAAGCCTGCTTGTCCCTCCTCCACTCCCCCTGCTTGTGTTCCCTCTCTCGCTGTGTCTCTCTCTGTCATATAAAAAAAAAAA
>NW_028003989.1:0-200 GCF_054177405.1 Leptonychotes weddellii | reverse complement strand
TACTCACTCACAGTGTGACCCTGGGCAAGTTACCTCTCTGTGCCTTTGTTTCCCCACCCAAAAATGGGGATAATAATACCCCCTCCCTGAGGTTTTTGAGAGGATTAAATGAAGTAGTACATGTAAACACACAGCAAACTGTCTAGCATAGTGTTTTTCAAACAGTAGGTTTTGCCCTATTCATGAAATAAATCTAGTGC
>NW_028003988.1:0-200 GCF_054177405.1 Leptonychotes weddellii | reverse complement strand
TTTTTTTTTTTTTTTAAAGATTTTATTTATTTATTTGAGACAGAGAGAATGAGAGAGACAGAGAGCACATGAGAGGGGGAGGGTCAGAGGGAGAAGCAGGCTCCCTGCCGAGCAGGGAGCCCGATGCGGGACTCGATCCAGGGACTCCAGGATCATGACCTGAGCCGAAGGCAGTCGCTTAACCAACTGAGCCACCCAGG
>NW_028003987.1:0-200 GCF_054177405.1 Leptonychotes weddellii | reverse complement strand
TTTTATTTTTTTTATTCTTATGTTAATCCCCATACATTACATCATTAGTTCTAGATGAAGTGTTCCATGATTCATTGTTCGTGCACAACACCCAGTGCTCCATGCAGAACGTGCCCTCCTCAATACCCACCACCAGGCCAACCCATCCTCCCACCCCCCTCCCCTCTAGAACCCTCAGTTTGTTTTTCAGAGTCCATCGT
>NW_028003986.1:0-200 GCF_054177405.1 Leptonychotes weddellii | reverse complement strand
CGCGACATTATCTGCCCGCTGCAGGAAGGGGACCCGAGGCTTCCAACGCACACTTGGCAACGCCTTCCGTCCGCCAAGGGGCCCAGCTCCAGCCACCTGCCCCTCATTTCCCTGGGGCCCAGAGGCAGCAGCCCCACCAGTAATGCGGCAGGAGCACAGAGACCCCCATGGAACCGGACGTCGTCCCCAGCTGCCCCGCT
>NW_028003985.1:0-200 GCF_054177405.1 Leptonychotes weddellii | reverse complement strand
TTTTTTTTTTTTTTTTTTTTTAAGATTTTATTTATTTATTTGAGAGAGAGAGAATGAGAGACAGAGAGCATGAGAGGGAGGAGGGTCAGAGGGAGAAGCAGACTCCCTGCCGAGCAGGGAGCCCGATGCGGGACTCGATCCCGGGACTCCAGGATCATGACCTGAGCCGAAGGCAGTCGCTTAACCAACTGAGCCACCCA
>NW_028003984.1:0-200 GCF_054177405.1 Leptonychotes weddellii | reverse complement strand
TTTTAATTTTTTTTTTATTCTTATGTTAATCCCCATACATTACATCATTAGTTCTAGATGAAGTGTTCCATGATTCATTGTTCGTGCACAACACCCAGTGCTCCATGCAGAACGTGCCCTCCTCAATACCCACCACCAGGCCAACCCATCCTCCCACCCCCCTCCCCTCTAGAACCCTCAGTTTGTTTTTCAGAGTCCAT
>NW_028003983.1:0-200 GCF_054177405.1 Leptonychotes weddellii | reverse complement strand
TTTTTTTTTTTTTTTAAAGATTTTATTTATTTATTTGAGACAGAGAGAATGAGAGACAGAGAGCATGAGAGGGAGGAGGGTCAGAGGGAGAAGCAGACTCCCTGCCGAGCAGGGAGCCTGATGCGGGACTCGATCCCGGGACTCCAGGATCATGACCTGAGCCGAAGGCAGTCGCTTAACCAACTGAGCCACCCAGGCGC
>NW_028003982.1:0-200 GCF_054177405.1 Leptonychotes weddellii | reverse complement strand
TTTTTTTTTTTTTTTTTAAAGATTTTATTTATTTATTTGAGAGAGAGAGAATGAGAGACAGAGAGCATGAGAGGGAGGAGGGTCAGAGGGAGAAGCAGACTCCCCGCCGAGCAGGGAGCCCGATGCGGGACTCGATCCCGGGACTCCAGGATCATGACCTGAGCCGAAGGCAGTCGCTTAACCAACTGAGCCACCCAGGC
>NW_028003981.1:0-200 GCF_054177405.1 Leptonychotes weddellii | reverse complement strand
CTTTTTTTTTTTTTTTTAAAGATTTTATTTATTTATTTGAGAGAGAGAGAATGAGAGACAGAGAGCATGAGAGGGAGGAGGGTCAGAGGGAGAAGCAGACTCCCCGCCGAGCAGGGAGCCCGATGCGGGACTCGATCCCGGGACTCCAGGATCATGACCTGAGCCGAAGGCAGTCGCTTAACCAACTGAGCCACCCAGGT
>NW_028003980.1:0-200 GCF_054177405.1 Leptonychotes weddellii | reverse complement strand
GCGCCTGGGTGGCTCAGTTGGTTAAGCGACTGCCTTCGGCTCAGGTCATGATCCTGGAGTCCCTGGATCGAGTCCCGCATCGGGCTCCCTGCTCGGCAGGGAGCCTGCTTCTCCCTCTGACCCTCCCCCCTCTCATGTGCTCTCTCTCTCTCATTCTCTCTGTCTCAAATAAATAAATAAAATCTTTAAAAAAAAAAAAT
>NW_028003979.1:0-988 GCF_054177405.1 Leptonychotes weddellii | reverse complement strand
TGGTGACTGTCGTTTCCGAGGCCCCAGGACACTCCCCACCAGGGTGTCTAGTCAGCTCCAGCGGAAACACAGGCTCGCTGAGCGCTTGGCAGTGGGGAGACAGGAGGACAAAACCCCAGACGCTGCAGACTGAGGCCAAGGTCAGGAGAGACGGGGCAGTGCCGGCTGCAGGGCACGTGGGGGCTGCGGGCCAGGCCCCAGGAAGAGGACCCCCCCACCACTTCCAACAAGGCCAATGGCAGCTGGCTGCTGGGCTCCCAAAAGAGACTCACCGCGGCCCCGAGGGGACTGACGGGGTAGCTCAGGGACCTGACGGTGCAGGGGGCGCGAAGGATTCCTACAGCCCGTTTCCTGAGCGGTGGCTCCTCTGGGGAAGGCCGCCCGCCCGGCCCAGGGCAGTAGGGCACACACGTCGGGCATGTCACATCGAGGGGTAAATGGGCCTGACACCAGTGTCTGGCTGCGGAGACAGAGTGCTCTCTGCTCTCTGCTGTCATAGCTAAAGGATTACTCCATGGGCCCTGGGGCACCATCTGCAGACATACCTGGGCCAGGCAGAGTTCTGCACCTGAGCCTTCCTAAGCACAAGAGGACTGGCAACACAGTGTCCCCCTCAGTCTGGGGACAGGGGGAAGACAAGAGGGGCCCGAGCCCTGGACATCTCTCTGACTCACTCTTGTGTACTACAGACTCAGCCCAAAGCAGCTTTTCTACTTTGTTGTGCCCAAACGCCCCTCATTTCTGGGAGGAGTCCCTGAGAAAGTCCAATTTGCCTTGAAACTGTCCACCTGCTCCAAGTGCCCACCCACCAAGGGGCAGGGCCTTCAAGTGCAGGATCGCACCTATTTATCACGAGTTTGCACAGTCACGTGGCTCTGGTTGTTCACGACCTCTCAGCGGGGGTGGTGGCCCCCCTCAGGCGCTAGCCCCTTTCTGCACTTCCCATGGCAATGACCTCCAAAATCTCAGTGGGCTGAGAATGTTCTCC
>NW_028003978.1:0-200 GCF_054177405.1 Leptonychotes weddellii | reverse complement strand
TTTTTTTTTTTAAAGATTTTATTTATTTATTTGAGACAGAGAGAATGAGAGAGAGAGAGCACATGAGAGGGGGGAGGGTCAGAGGGAGAAGCAGGCTCCCTGCCGAGCAGGGAGCCCGATGCGGGACTCGATCCAGGGACTCCAGGATCATGACCTGAGCTGAAAGCAGTCGCTTAACCAACTGAGCCACCCAGGCGCCC
>NW_028003977.1:0-200 GCF_054177405.1 Leptonychotes weddellii | reverse complement strand
GCGGAGCAAGATGGCGGAGGAGTAGGAGACCTGGATTTCGTCTCCTCTCAGGAATTCAGCTGGATAGGGATCAAACCATTCTGAACACCTACAAACTCAACAGGAGATTGAAGAAAAGAAGAGCAACAACTCTCTCATCAGAAAAGCGACCACTTTCTGGAAGGTAGGACGTGCGGAGAAGTGAATCCGAGGCGATATTC
>NW_028003976.1:0-200 GCF_054177405.1 Leptonychotes weddellii | reverse complement strand
TTTTTTTTTTTAAAGATTTTATTTATTTATTTGAGACAGAGAGAATGAGAGAGAGAGAGCACATGAGAGGGGGGAGGGTCAGAGGGAGAAGCAGGCTCCCTGCCGAGCAGGGAGCCCGATGCGGGACTTGATCCAGGGACTCCAGGATCATGACCTGAGCCGAAAGCAGTCGCTTAACCAACTGAGCCACCCAGGCGCCC
>NW_028003975.1:0-200 GCF_054177405.1 Leptonychotes weddellii | reverse complement strand
TTTTTTTTTTATTCTTATGTTAATCCCCATACATTACATCATTAGTTTTAGATGAAGTGTTCCATGATTCATTGTTTGTGCATAACACCCAGTGCTCCATGCAGAATGTGCCCTCCTCAATACCCACCACCAGGCTAACCCATCCTCCCACCCCCCTCCCCTCTAGAACCCTGTTTGTTTTTCAGAGTCCATCATCTCTC
>NW_028003974.1:0-200 GCF_054177405.1 Leptonychotes weddellii | reverse complement strand
TTTTTTTTTTTTTTTTTTAAAGATTTTATTTATTTATTTGACAGAGAGAGACACAGCGAGAGAGGGAACACAAGCAGGGGGAGTGGGAGAGGGAGAAGCAGGCTCCCCGCAGAGCAGGGAGCCCGATGCGGGACTCGATCCCAGGACCCTGGGATCATGACCTGAGCTGAAGGCAGTCGCTTAACCAACTGAGCCACCCA
>NW_028003973.1:0-200 GCF_054177405.1 Leptonychotes weddellii | reverse complement strand
TAGCCGATGAAAACACAGCGGTTTCCCTTTTATACTTCAGACAGTATCATACCAGTTTTCTATATTCTTAAAGATTCTTTGTAAATAGGATTTTTCTTAATGGCTGAGTAATACGCTGTGACGTGGGTAAGCTTTTTTGGTTTAAATTTTTCCTATGACAAACAAGGTTTTGATTCTCATCTGTCAACAAAATAGTATTA
>NW_028003972.1:0-200 GCF_054177405.1 Leptonychotes weddellii | reverse complement strand
GTGCACGTACCCCTTCGGATCCCTACTTTTGTATCTTTGGGGTAAATACCCAGTAGTGCAATTGCTGGATCATAGGGTAGCTCTATTTTCAACTTTTTGAGGAACCTCCATACAGTTTTCCAGAGTGGCTGCACCAGCTTGCATTCCCACCAACAGTGTAGGAGGGTTCCCCTTTCTCCGCATCCCCGCCAACATCTGTC
>NW_028003971.1:0-200 GCF_054177405.1 Leptonychotes weddellii | reverse complement strand
GGGGCGCCTGGGTGGCTCAGTCGGTTAAGCGACTGCCTTCGGCTCAGGTCATGATCCTGGAGTCCCGGGATCGAGTCCCGCATCGGGCTCCCTGCTCAGCGGGGAGTCTGCTTCTCCCTCTCACCCTCCTCCCTCTCGTGCTCTCTGTCTCTCATTCTCTCTCTCGCAAATAAATAAAATCTTTAAAAAAAAAAAAAAAT
>NW_028003970.1:0-200 GCF_054177405.1 Leptonychotes weddellii | reverse complement strand
TTTTTTTTTTTTTTTAAAGATTTTATTTATTTATTTGACAGAGAGAGAGATAGCGAGAGCAGGAACACAAGCAGGGGGAGTGGGAGAGGGAGAAGCAGGCTTCCTGCCGAGCAGGGAGCCCGATGTGGGACTCGATCCCAGGACCCTGGGATCATGACCTGAGCCGAAGGCAGACGCTTAACGACTGAGCCACCCAGGCG
>NW_028003969.1:0-200 GCF_054177405.1 Leptonychotes weddellii | reverse complement strand
TCTTTTTTTTTTTTTTAAAGATTTTATTTATTTATTTGAGACAGAGAGAATGAGAGAGAGAGAGCACATGAGAGGGGGGAGGGTCAGAGGGAGAAGCAGGCTCCCTGCCGAGCAGGGAGCCCGATGCGGGACTCGATCCAGGGACTCCAGGATCATGACCTGAGCCGAAGGCAGTCGCCCAACCAACTGAGCCACCCAGG
>NW_028003968.1:0-988 GCF_054177405.1 Leptonychotes weddellii | reverse complement strand
TCTTGTCATTTTGTCCAGAGGAGAATAGATGAATGAGAGAACAAAATGCTAACAGGGTAACAACATCCCCAGAAAATATATTCTAAACAAATCAGAAAAGACCTGAAACAGGGGGAAAAGAAAGGGAAAGAAAGAAAAAAGAAAAAGGAAAAAAAAGAAAAAGATAAAAGCAAACAAAAACAAACCAAAACAAACAAACAAAAAAACCAGAATATGATCAAATATGATCAGGCTGGTGCATAGATAAGTGCCACACACTAGATTTTGGATGTATTTTGGTCTGTTAGAAGAAAGTGCCTCCCAAAATTTTAAAGAAAGAAAAACTTATATATGTACAAAAATAAGGGTTGATATGATGAAGGGTTGGAATATGACTGTAAAGATGAAAATTATAAAAAATTTCATAAAAGGAATTCATAAGAAGTTGTTTGAAAATAGAAAGAAGAGTATTTAAAAAAAAGAAAAAGAAAAGGCATAAAGGAAGAGAATGTGCTCATCAGGAGACTAGAACAAAGCCATACACTAGAGATTTAGGGTATATTTTGATCTGTTAGAAGAAACTGTATCTCAAAATTTTAAAGAGAGAACAACTTATATATATATGCCAAAAATAACGGTAACTGCTATGAAGGGCTAGAATATGACTCTAAAAATGAAAAATAAAATTTTTTTTTTTAAAAAAGGGATTGATAAGATGTTGGATGAAAAGGGGAAAAAGAAAAATTAAACAAAAAAAGAAAGTTAAAAAAAATTAACTTTGAAAGACTAAAGAATCATGGTAAAAAAGCCATGGATTCTATGCGCATTATTCCCCTAGTGCTGGAGTTCTGCCGTTCTCATTGATCGGTAAACTTGGTCTTGCCTGGCTGTTCTTGCTGATCTTTGGGGGAGAGGCCTGTTGCCGTGGTTCCCAAATGTCTTTGCCGGAGGTGGAATTGCCCTACCCTTGCCTGTCCGGGCTTAGTTATCTGCTCGGGTTTGCTCTCGG
>NW_028003967.1:0-12097 GCF_054177405.1 Leptonychotes weddellii | reverse complement strand
GTTGCTCTTCTTTTCTTCAATCTCCTGTTGAGTTTGTAGGTGTTCAGAATGGTTTGATCCCTATCCAGCTGAATTCCTGAGAGGAGACGAAATCCAGGTCTCCTACTCCTCCGCCATCTTGCTCCGCCCCCCCCCAAAAATCTGTTTTTTAATAAAGACTTTTCTCTCTCCAGGGCAACAGATTCTGGAAGCTCATTCTATCACCGGCATGTGTTACGTGCCTGAAAACATAAGAATGGCCTCCACACCTCATTACCTGCACATCCTGATTTGTGTACAAATTGTCATTGACAAAGCTTTTCCTTAACCAGAGCTATACCTCAGAATCACCCAGGGAGCTTCTTGAAAATTCAGCTCCCTGGGCCTCTCCCCAGACCCAGTGATTTTTTGGGTTCTTTATGGCGGAAGGGAGGTATATATGCAGGGCTTCTGTGCAGAGCTTGGGCGGCATCTAAGCCGCTCTGTTCATGAAGATTGCAAATTGGTATATTTATTTGAGCAATTTTCCACTAGATGGCAGTAAAGTTCCATTTAACTTCTGAAAGGAGCCTTGTTCTAACAAAACCTGCATCATGACCACAATTTTATGACAGGAAAGGCAAAGTGTGTCTTGAGGAAGGGGCACCTTTTTTTCTAATTTGCGCTGTTACCTAATGGGTTAGTGGTTACCTCAGTTTTATGTCTTAGGACAAAGTGCTGGGGAAAACCCCAAAACCTGCATTTCTAAGAATGTGTTTGTTTTGAAGAACACAAGTTCCACAGGATGTTAATAGGTTTGTGAACAAAGTTTGTGTTGTCAAATATATTTAGCTCTGAAGAGCCTTGAAGCAAAGATACTGACAATTTTTGTAACTCAGTTTGGCCAATGTGCCTCATGAAGCTATCACAACTAGAGTGTCTGCAGCATTTCCAGTTACCTGAATGCTGCCCAGACTTCTCTTTGGGAAGCACTCTGTAAGCATTTGATTCTATTGAACTGCTGGGAAGAAGTCACTGTGGAACTGTGTTGACTGCTGCGAGACTAATTTAAGACAGTGTCCCTTGCACTCCAAATCTCTTTAGCTCCCAAGTTCCGAGATTGTGAATTTGGATAGTGAGTTCAGATAGGAAAGGTTAGCACCTGATCTGAGTCTGTTTGGTTGCTGAGTTTTCAGAGAGGGAGTTCGTATAGGGAGGGATATACCTGGTACTTTTGGCTCCTGAGTTCTGATGGTCAGAGGTGGCAGAATGAGGGGAGCCTTCATTCTGAAGGGAAAGGGAGTAGTGCTCCTCTAAGAATCTCATTTTGTGGATGTTCAAAACAAGTCTGGACAGATGGAGAAAACTGCTAATAGGATAGTTTCCATCTTTCCCAAGGTCAGCAGGCTTACTTAGAAACAGAGAGGGAAGTAGAAGGATGAACTATGTAGAAAGCCCTGAGAGGAATGACCTGACATATTAGGAACCACCTTGCAGGTGCCTCATCTGGGAAGTGGTCTGAGAAACCCTAGAGGGAGGGAAAAAGGGAGAGGGAGGGAGGGGAGAGGAGGAGGAAGAGAGAGAGAGGGGGAGAGAGAAAGGGGGAGGAGGGAAAGAGAGAGGCAGGGAGAGGAAGAGGAAGGGAGGGATAAGGGGAGGGGGAGATCTGAGAGAGAGAGAGAGAGAGACTTCCTACATCTTTTAATTTTCCAACTTGGAAAAGAAAGAGATCACGACTTGAAGGAGTATATGGGAGCCCACTGGGGATGAAGGAAGCTACCTCTGGTTAGGTAATCAGACTTCACAGCCAGAAGCAGAATAATTC
Source organism: Leptonychotes weddellii (assembly GCF_054177405.1). Taxonomy (NCBI): domain Eukaryota; kingdom Metazoa; phylum Chordata; class Mammalia; order Carnivora; family Phocidae; genus Leptonychotes; species Leptonychotes weddellii. Next base: position 10,314 of record NW_028003967.1, on the reverse strand, counting down.
TTACTCCGAAAAGCAGAAACAAAGCAGCAAGGGCTGAGGTCTTTAGTCCAGGCTTGGAAGACAGGGTACTGGAGAAGAGTCATCATAAACAAGGTGGCCCCATGGAGGCCTTGGTCCAAAGATACCATCTAACAAGGAGGCCTGTGAGCCCTTTGCCCTGTGTGGGCACAAGGAGCATCCATCAGTAAACCCTCTTCCTTCTGAAGGTGACTGTGAGTAACTTGTCTGACTCTCACTCTGGTTTCTTATGAATGACAAGCAGAAGCCATACACAAGACATTTGAACACATAACAGCACAATTTTATTCACAGAGGGGGCCAAACCTATCACATGTGCTGCAAATGACCTCTTGTCATTTGTGAGGTGATTTTTAGGACAGACAGACAATTGTACAAAATTTCATAGTTGTGATATATTTTAATCTGAATTAAAAAGATCTGAAAACTTTGACTTTTTCCTTTTTTCGTAAAACCTATTGCTTTTTTAATTAAGCCAAATATTAAAGAAGTGATGGATTTAAAGTCAGTTAAAATTTTTTTCTAGGTAAATAATAGTAGAGAGTATACAAAGATGTGGACAAAACTGAAACTGGTTTGCAAGTGGCTGTAGTTTTGGAAAAACCAGAGTGGGAGAAAAACCCTGGCCTCTGGAGCCTGATAAGTCTGATTTGTGTTACTCATTAGCTGTGTGACCTTATACAAATTATTTAACTTCTCTGTCTCAGTTGCCATGTTTGGAGACATGAAAGGCTCTTGGATATTGATTTCCTGCCAAGTAGCAGGCCCCTTATGTTTGAGGGTCCCCAGGGAGTGTCTCGGATGTGCTTACAACCTGGCCTGTCCGGGGGTTGCCCTTTAAGCTCTGATGGGGGAACAGGAGCAGGAGGTCATGATGGGACTGTGTCCTTGGTCTGCAGAGCGGCACGACTCTGCCTCCCTGTGCCACACAGACCCCAGCCCCTTCAGACACAGCTTCGGAGACACAAGTGGGAGGTAGCACTATGGCTGCCCCACATCCATGTTGCACCACTCAGAGGTATTCTGGGGATGCTCGTCCCCTCCTGGTACTCCTCCCTGGGGCATGACTGTGCCTCTTTCTTGTGTATGAGAGTGACTCATGCCACTTCCATGAGACTGACATCACAGACCATGGCTTCATCCTGTTTTAGCCTCTGTAATTTTGGGCATGAAATATAGCCAGTCAGTCAAAAGCGCTTAGTAGCTAAGTCACTTGGGTAAGAGAACTACCTCTCTAAGCTTCACGTTCCAGAAAGTATGAATCCAAAATTTACCCTCCTACCAGCAGTAGACAAGTGTGCTTGTTCTCTGTGATCTTCAACACTGAACATAGTTTTAAAAATCTTTGCTAATTTGGTAATATTTTACTTTTTATTTATTTATAAATAAATAGTGGTTGATCTTTTCCCCCATATGTTTGTCACTTTCATCTCTTTGGTGAATTATTTTTGTCTTTTGCTTCCCTCCAATCCCCTGCATCACCCACCCCCCCCAACCACTGGGAGTGTTAGTATATTTTTTGTTTTGTTTTGTAATGACTCTTAAGAAAGTAACCTTTTACTTTAAAAAGTTCTGCTTAGCATTGCTTATCAACTTTTACATATACATATACATTCATATGAGAGAGAGAGAGGCAGTTTAAAAGTCCATGTCTCGGGGCGCCTGGGTGGCTCAGTCATTAAGCGTCTGCCTTCGGCTCAGGTCTCAGATCCCAGGGTCCTGAGATCGAGCCCCACATCGGGCTCCCTGCTTGGCAGGAATCCTGCTTCTCCCTCTCCCACTCCCTCCCCCTCTGCTTGTGTTCCCTCTTTCACTACGTCTCTCTCTGTCAAATAAATAAATAAAAATCTTTTAAAATAAATAAATAAATAAAAAATAAATAAATAATAATAAATAAATAAAAGTCCATGTCTCCATTGGTGTTGTATGTAAGTAATGAACCACTGAATTCTACTCCTGAAACCAATATTGCACTGTGTTAACTAGAATTTATTTTATTTTATGTTTTTAAAATTCAAGTTAGTTTACATATAGTGAGTGTATTAGTTTTAGAGTTTAGTGATTCATTAGTTGCATATAACACCAGTGCTCATTACATCAAGTGGCTTCTTAATACCCATCACCCAATTCCCCCATTCCCCCATCCACTTCCCCTCCAGCAACCCTCAGTTGAGAGTCTCTTATGGTTTGCCTTTATCTCTATTTTTATATTATTTTATTTTTCCCTCCCTCCACATGTTCATCTGTTTTGTTTCTTAAATTCCACATATGAGTGAAATCATCTAGTATTTGTCTTTCTCTGACTTATTCCACTTAGCATAATACATTCTAGTTCTATCCACGTTATTGCAAATGGCAAGATCTCATTCTTTTTGATGGCTGAGTAGTATTCCATTGTATACATATACCACATCTCCTTTATCCATTTATCCACTGGTGGAAATCTGAGCTCTTTCCATAATATGGCTATTGTGGACATTGCTATTATAAACATTGGGGTGCATGTGCCCCTTTTAATTACTATGATTGTATCCTTTGGATAATTACCCAGTAGTGCAATTGCTGGATTGTATGGTAGTTCTATTTTTAACTTTTTGAGGAATCTCCATACTGTTTTCCAGAGTGGCTGCACCAGCTTGCATTCCCACCAACTGTGTAAGAGGGTTCCCCTTGCTCATCATCTTTGCCAACATGTGTTGTTTCCTGACTTGTTAATGTTAGCCATTTTGACTGGTGTGAGGTAGTATCTCATTGTGGTTTTATTTGTATTTCCCAGATGCTGAATGATGTTGAGTATTTTTTCATGTATCTGTTAGCTATTTGTATGTCTTTTTTTGAGAAATGTCTGTTCATGTCTTCTGTCCCTTTCTTGACTACATTTTTTTTGGGGGGGTTGTTGAATTTGATAAGTTCTTTATAGATTTTGGATACTAGCCCTTTATCTGTTTTGCATTTGCAAATATCTTCTCCCATTCAGTTGGTTGTCTTTTAGTTTTGTTGACTGTTTCCTTTGCTGTGCAGAAGCTTTTTATCTTGAATTCCCAGTAGTTCATTTTTCCCGTTGTTTCCTTTGCCTTTAGAGATGTGTCTTGCAAGAAGTTGCTGTGGCCAAGGTCGAAGAGGTTGCTGCCTGTGTTCTCCTCTAGGATTTTGATGGATTTCTATTCTCACATTTGGGTCTTTCATCCATTTTGAGTCTATTTTTGTGTATGGTGTAAGAAAATTGTCCAGTTTCATTCTTCTGCATGTGGCTGCTCAGTTTTCCCAACAATATTTTTTGGAGAGACTGCCTTTTTTACATTGGATATTCTTTCCTGCTTTGTCTAAGGTTAGTTGACCATATCTGGGCTTTTATTCTGGGTTCATTTCTGGGCTTTCTATTCTGTTCCATTAATCTATGTGTCTGTTTTTGTGCAGTACCATACTGTCTTAATGACTACAGCTTTGTAATATAGCTTCAAATACTGAATCATGATGCCTCCAGCTTTGCTTTTCTTTTTCAGGATTGCTTTGGCTATTCAGGGTCTTTTCTGGTTTCATACAAATTTTAGGATTGTTTGTTCTAGCTTTGTGAAAAATGCTGGTCCTATTATGATAGGGATTGAATTAAATGTGTAGATTGCTTTGGGTAGTATAAATATTTTAACATTTATTTTTCCAGTCCATGAGCATGGAATATCTTTCCATTTCTTTGTGTCCTCTTCAGTTTGTTTCATAAGCATTCTATAGTTTTCAGAGTACAGATATTTCACCTCTTTGGTTAGGTTTATTCCTAGGTAACTTATGGTTTTTGGTGTAATTGTAAATGGGATTGATTCCTTGATTTTTTTTTTTTTTTTTACTGCTGCTTCATTATTGGTGTATAGAAATGCAACAGACTTCTGTTATTTTTTCTGTGTTATTTTATATTCTGCGACTTAGCTGAATTCTTGTAGCAATTTTTTGGTGGAGTCTTTTGGGTTTTTTACATAGAGTATCATGTCATCTGGGAAGAGTGAGAGTTTGATTTCTTCTTTGCTGATTTGGATGCCTTTTATTTCTTTTAATTGGTTGCTGAGACTAGGACTTCTAGTACTATGTTGAACAACAGAAATGAGAGTGGAAATTCCTGACCTTAGGGGAAAAGCTCAGTTTTTCCCCATTGAGGATGATACTACCTGTGGGTTTTTCAATGATGGACTTTATGATGTTGAAGTATGTTCCCTTTATCCCTACACTGCTGGGAGGTTTTTTTTTTTTTTAATTTTTTAATTGTTATGTTAATCCCCATACATTACATCATTAGTTTTAGATGTAGTGTTCCATGATTCATTGTGCATAACACCCAGTGCTCCATGCAGAACGTGCCCTCCTCAATACCCATCACCAGGCTAACCCATCTTCCCACCCCCTTCCCCTCTAGAACCCTCAGTTTGTATTTCAGAGTCCATCGTCTCTCATGGTTCATCTACCCCTCCGATTTCTCCCCCTTCATTCTTCCCCTCCTGCTACCTTCTTCTCCTGAGAGGCTTTCAGAATTCTCTCTTTATCTTTGTATTCTGCAAATTTCACTATAATATGTTATGGTACTGACTTGTTTTTGTTGATTTTGATCTGTGCCTTTTGGACTTGAATGCCTGTTTCCTTCCCCAAATTAGGGAATTTCTCAGCTATAATTTGTTCAAATAAACCTTCTGCCTCTTTTCCCCACTCTTCTTCTTCTGGGACTCCTATGATATGGATGTTAGTTTGCTTTCTGGAATTGCTGAGTTCCCTAAATATGTCTTCATGATCTAATAGTTTTTATCCCCCTCTTCTTTTCAACTTCATTATTTTCCATAATTTTATCTTCTATAGCACCTATCCTCTCCTCTGCTCTTTCAATTCTCATAGTGATTATATCCAGTTGGTTTTGCATCTCAGTTATAGCATTTTTTATTTCAGCCTGATTAGTTTTTAGGTCTTTTATCTCTGTAGCAAGAGTTTCTCTGGTGTCTCCTATGCTTTTTTCAAGTCTAGCTAGTATTCTTACAACTGTTGATCTAAATTCTTGTTCAGATATATTGCTTATCTCTACTTTGAGCTAGTACCTGACTGTGATAGCTTCTTGACCTTTCTTTTGGGGAGAATTCCTTCATCTTGTCATTTTGGCTAAATTTCTATCTTTTACATGTTATGAAATCTTATTGTTCCCTGCATCTCAGAGTAATGCTATATTAAAAAGTGGTCATAACTTGTACAGGGCCTGGTACTTCAGGAAGTGTTTCTGGTGTATGCTGTGTGCACTCTGCTGTTGTGTTTTGGCTGCTCTTTCCCACAGGTCAGTTCTCTGCAGAGTTCCTCCTTGCTTGCCATGGGGAGTGTTTGGTCCTTTCAGTAGATGTGCTTTGATTTGTTTGTTGAAAAAAGCCTGTAAAAAAAAAGAAGAAAGAGAGAAAGAAAGAATAAAAGAAAGAAGGAAAGAAGGAAAGGAAGAAAGAAAAGAGAAAAAGAAAAGGGAAAAAAAATCACACCTGATCCAAAAATAAGAGAAAAGGAAAAAGAATGAAAAAGCAAACAGACAATCAAAAAAACTATAAGCCAAATTCCAAAGAAAAAAGAGAAAAAAATAAAGAAAAAGAAAAGAAAAAATAAGCCTACGGATGCCTGGATGGTTCACTTGGTTAAGCCTCCAGCTCTTGGTTTTGGCTGAGGTCATGAGCTCATGCTTTGTGGGACTGAGCCTTGCATAGGGTTCTGCGCTCAGTGGGAGTCTCCTTGAAGATTCTTTCCCTCTGCCCCTCCCCTTGCTCTTTCTCTCTGTCTCAAAATAAATAAATAAACCTTTAAAAAAAATAAGCCTGATCCAAAGAGAGAGAGGGAGAGAGAAAGGAAATGAAAAAAACCCTAACAAACAAAAAGTATAATTCTGATTCCAAATTAAAAAAAATAAAAATAAAAAAAAAAGAATAAGAGAAAAAAAATACAGTCTGGTCCTATTTCCTCTAGAACTGAAGGGGCAGTGAGGCATTGTATGATCAGTAGACTTGGTGCATGAGGTGTGCTGCCCGTGCTGTTCTTCTTGGGGATAAGCCTATTGCACTGGCTCAGAGTCAATCCTGCTCCATTAGAAAAAGCATTTGCTAAGCACAGGGGTATGGCATTTGACATAAGTGGCGTCCACCTCCACTGGGGACTGCTGTGTTTCTCTCTTATGTTGACAGTGTTGGTAGCGGATGTAAAATTGTGACACCCCACTCGCTCCTCCTTGGACAGGGGATCTCACACCCCCCTGCTGTTCAGGAAGCCCTCAGAGATAAGCTAGGGTTGAGGGCCCTTAGCAATCCTGGCACCACAACTCTCCTGCGTTTATCTCTGGTTTGGCTGGGATTCAAAACTCCAAATCTTAAAGTAGCTGGCATCACTTGGATCCACTCCCTCCTCTGGGTTAGAGGCTCCCTGAGCTCTGACTAGGGCTCTTTGTCCCAGAAAAAGCCCCCCACTTACGTGATATGCAGATTCTATGCTTTGGCAACCCAAAAAGCAGAGACCAGGTTATCCAGCCTCTGTGCGCACCTTTGTTCACTGCTGATGAAAGGCTGTTTCCGGGTGCCTGCAGGATCTTTTGTCCTTGGAGAAGATATATACACTTTTCCAAATGTACTCCAGGAAGGGGAAGGATCTCTCCCAGTGTGGCCCCTGAGATCCCTACACCACTTTGTGTGTGCTCCTGGGCCAGAGCTGTCCTTCTTTCCAGGAGCGCACACTATAGCAACTCTCCTGGGAAAGTTGCACACTTCCAAAAGCTCAGAGTTTGAGCTACACTCACTATTTGCAAAAAACCTGTGCCACTCAATTCCCCCAGTTCCCCAGTCTGTGGTCTGAGAGGTTTTCTTCTTGTGTGAACCAGATGCCACATTCTCTCAATCCATCTCTCCCTCTCTCCCTTTTCTCTCCCTGCCAAAAGTGTTCCCTCCCATCTGTAGCACAGGAACTTTTCTTTCTCCCAGTTCACTTCCAGGTACCTTGTACCTGCCACATGGTCTCCCTCCAACTATAGAAATCCTTCTTTGAATCCTCAGATTGATTTCCTGAGTTTTCCAAGGGATCTGACCTCAAGACAACTGTGTTCAAGGACTGAGGAAAGCCCCAGGTACCCCTACTTCTCAGCCATCTTAATTCCTCCTTAACTAACTAGAATTTAAATAAAAATTTGAAAAAAATAAAGTCTGCTCTCACTTAGCTGTCATTTCTGAATTTGTTTTAATGGAATGATTTTTATTCTAGTCATATTTTCTTTTTTCTGTCTAGTAGTTTTTCCTCCAACATCTTATTATAAAAAATTTAACCTACCACCTAGATTCTACAGTTGACATTTTATTATATTTGCTTTATCTCATATTTATCTGTGTAGGAATTTTTAAATTAAAATTTTAATTTTTGGATATTGTGGATTTTACATTGCTGATTGCTGGATTTTGTTGTGTTCCTTCTAGGGATGTTTGATGCAGTCCTGGCAGTTAAATTATGTCCTTAAATTACATGAAGATTAGGTTGATATTTTGAGACTGGTGAAGCTTTGTTAGGTTGGGCTTAAAGTATCCTTCCTGGCTAGTTTATCCCTACCACTAGACCATGCCCTTCTGGGCTCCAAATGGAAAGCCATGGATGTTCAACAAAAGTCTCCGCTCCTCCTGGGGAGCCTGAACATCTCCTAGATCAGGGTAAGCTCTCTTGACACTCTATGCCCAGCCTTGTAGAGTTTCTTCTGGCACAAGTGAGATTTAGTGTTTAACAACAGACTAGAGGGCGCTCCTATGTAGATTTTTGGAATTCTTTCTTTGTGTAGCTTCTTCCTTTCTGGTTCTCCGCCCTGCAAATTCCAGAAGCCTCAGCCTCGTTGAATTTAATCTCTGAAGAGAGCAGAAGGCATTAACTGAGAATTATTAAACCCTACTTCAAAATTTATGTAATTATGTATAGAAAACTACAGAAATTGTTCAGCGTGGTTCTGCTATCATCGTGCAGTTTCTTTTTTACTAAGATTATAGTGAAAACACTTGGTCAGGCATGGTTCACCTTTGTCTTCTGCTGTTTTGTTCAAGTTCTGCTGCTATTCCTCTGTGTGTCTCAGTGTTCTTAATACTCTCAATTCTGAGTGTCTTCTTATATTAGAGATCTTCCTTCTTTTCTTTAAAAATTTTCATAGTAAAAAGTTAAAAGAAAACACACATAAAAGTAGAGAGCATAGTATAACTACTCCCCTAATCTCATCACCCATCTTCAACATTTACCAACAGTTGAAGTCTCTTGATCCTAATTGCAAAATATCGTCAGATTTTACATCTGCAATTACTCTAAAGCAATAGTTGTTAACCTTGGCTGCATATTAGAATCACTGGGAAAGCTTTTAAAAGATCTATTCCTAGGCCACATTCAAGACCAATTAAATCTGGATCTCTGCTGGTGGGACCTTGGCATCCTTAGTTTATAAAGCTCTCCATGTGATCCCAGTGTGCAGCCAATGTGGAGAACTGCTGCTCTAAGGTCATCTTATGATGAGTATCCATCAGCTGCATCCCAGGGAGGTCTCGCTGTCTTCCAGTAGGGTGTGTAGAGAGCTGTCCACTGGTCACTGATGAGGGATGGCTGAGTCTGGCTGTGTTTGTGGGAAGCTGTTGCTCAGCTGTGCTCTATAACTAAATACCTTTTGCTTAGGGGGTTCTGGATGCTGTCCTTTGTTGATGTAATGGTAGGGAGAAGGATTTATTCAATGTTTTTTTGGTGGGAATCACCACTTCCAAATTAGATTTGGGCTATGTTAGGCAGAAACACAGGCATCAAGGGTGTTCTTTTTTTTTTTTTAAGATTTTATTTATTTATTTGAGAGAGAGAGAGTGCAGGTGCATGAGCGAGAGAGCGTGCATGTGCGTGAGCGAGAGAGCACAAGCAGGGGGAGCAGCAGAGGGAGAGGGAGAAGTAGGCTCCCTGCTGAGCAGGGAGTCCCAACAGGGGGCTCTATTCCAGGACCCCTGGAACCATGACCTGAGCTAAAGGCAGATGCTTAAGCGACTGAGGCACCCATGCACCCCTAGAGTGTTCTTAATAAAGCAGTCAACAGCCTCTCCAGCAGCTTGGTGCTAATGTATGTTTATTTATTTATTTTCCCATTTTCTTTTTTTAAAAGATTTTATTTATTTATTTGAGATAGAGAGGGAGAGAGAGGGCATGAGTGGGGGTGGGAGCAGAGGAAGAGGGAGAAGCAGGCTCTCCACTGAGCATGGATCCCAATGCGGTGCTCAATCCCAGGACCCTGAGATCATGACCTGAGCCAGAGGCAGACACTTAACTGACTGAGCCACCCAGGCAATCCTATTTTCCCTTTTTAAAAAAATTTTTTATTACGTTAATCACCATACATTACATCATTAGGTTTTTTTTTTTTTGCATACAAAAGCTCTTTATTTTTACACTCCCCCTCCCATATTTTTTTTTTCTGAAGTAGTGTTCCTTGATTCATTGTTTGTGCACAACACCCAGTGCTCCATGAAGAACGTGCCCTCCTTAATACCCATCACCAGGCTAACCCATCCTCTCACCCCTCTCCCCTCTAGAACCCTCAGTTTGTTTTTCAGCGTCCATCGTCTCTCATGGTTCATCTCCCCCTCTGATTCCCACCCCTTCACTCTTCCCCTCCTGCTTTCTTCTTTTTTTTTTCTTAACATACATTGCATTATTTGTTTCAGAGGTATCATATCCTCTGCAAAGAATGAGAGTTTGACTTCTTCTTTGCCGATTTGGATGCCTTTTATTTCTTTTTGTTGTCTGATTGCTGTGGCTAGGACTTCTAATACTATGCTGAATAGCAGTGGTGATAGTGGACATCTCTGCCGCATTCCTGACCTTGGGGGGAAAGCTCTCAGTTTTTCCTCATTGAGAATGATATTTGCTGTAGATTTTTCATAGATGGCTTTTATGATATTGAGGTATGTACCCTCTATCCCTATACTCTGAAGAGTTTTGATCAAGAAAGGATGCTGTACTTTGTCAAATGCTTTTTCTGCATCTATTGAGAGGATCATATGATTCTTGTTCTTTCTTTAGTTAATGTATTGTATCATGTTGATTGATTTGCAGATGTTGAACCAACCTTGCAGCCCAGGGATAAATCCCACTTGGTCATGGTGAATAATCCTTTTAATGTACTGTTGGATCCTATTGGCTAGTATTTTGGTGAGAATTTTTGCATCCATGTTCATCAAGGATATTGGTCTGTAATTCTCCTTTTGGATGGGGTCTTTGTCTGGTTTGGGGATCAAGGTAATGGTGGCCTCATAA
>NW_028003966.1:0-200 GCF_054177405.1 Leptonychotes weddellii | reverse complement strand
TTTTTTTTTTTAAGATTTTATTTATTTATTTGACAGAGAGAGACACAGCGAGAGAGGGAACACAAGCAGGGGGAGTGGGAGAGGGAGAAGCAGGCTCCCCGCAGAGCAGGGAGCCCGATGTGGGACTCGATCCCAGGACCCTGGGATCATGACCTGAGCCGAAGGCAGTCGCTCAACCGACTGAGCCACCCAGGCGCCCT
>NW_028003965.1:0-200 GCF_054177405.1 Leptonychotes weddellii | reverse complement strand
TTTTTTTTTTTTTTTAAAGATTTTATTTATTTATTTGAGACAGAGAGAATGAGAGACAGAGAGCATGAGAGGGAGGAGGGTCAGAGGGAGAAGCAGACTCCCTGCCGAGCAGGGAGCCTGATGCGGGACTCGATCCAGGGACTCCAGGATCATGACCTGAGCCGAAGGCAGTCGCTTAACCAACTGAGCCACCCAGGCGC
>NW_028003964.1:0-200 GCF_054177405.1 Leptonychotes weddellii | reverse complement strand
TTTTTTTTTTTTTTTTAAGATTTTATTTATTTATTTGACAGAGAGAGACAGCGAGAGAGGGAACACAAGCAGGGGGAGTGGGAGAGGGAGAAGCAGGCTCCTGGCTGAGCAGGGAGCCCGATGCGGGACTCGATCCCAGGACCCTGGGATCATGACCTGAGCCGAAGGCAGACGCTTAACCGACTGAGCCACCCAGGCGC
>NW_028003963.1:0-200 GCF_054177405.1 Leptonychotes weddellii | reverse complement strand
TTTTTTTTAAAGATTATTTATTTATTTATTTATTTGAGAGAGAGAGAATGAGATGAGAACACATGAGAGGGGATAGGGTCAGAGGGCAAAGCAGACTCCCTGCCGAGCAGGGAGCCCGATGCGGGACTCGATCCAGGGACTCCAGGATCATGACCTGAGCCGAAGGCAGTCGCTTAACCAACTGAGCCACCCAGGCGCCC
>NW_028003962.1:0-200 GCF_054177405.1 Leptonychotes weddellii | reverse complement strand
TCTTTTTTTTTTTTTTTAAAGATTTTATTTATTCATTTGAGAGAGAGAATGGGAGAGAGAGCACGAGAGGGGGGAGGGTCAGAGGGAGAAGCAGACTCCCTGCTGAGCAGGGAGCCCGATGCGGGACTCGATCCCGGGACCCCAGGATCATGACCTGAGCCGAAGGCAGTCGCTTAACCAACTGAGCCACCCAGGCGCCC
>NW_028003961.1:0-200 GCF_054177405.1 Leptonychotes weddellii | reverse complement strand
GCGCCTGGGTGGCTCAGTTGGTTAAGCGACTGCCTTTGGCTCAGGTCATGATCCTGGAGTCCCGGGATCGAGTCCCGCATCGGGCTCCCTGCTCGGCAGGGAGTCTGCTTCTCCCTCTGACCCTCCTCCCTCTCATGCTCTCTGTCTCTCATTCTCTCTGTCTCAAATAAATAAATAAAATCTTTAAAAAAAAAAAAAAG
>NW_028003960.1:0-200 GCF_054177405.1 Leptonychotes weddellii | reverse complement strand
GTGCTTTCAACCTCGGTCTTTATGTCTATAAGTAGGTGTAATCATACCTGCCCTAACATCCTCACAGCTGTCCTAATGATCATGTGGGGCAATATACGGAAAGTGCTTTGTAATCTGTAAAATTTTGCTAGGTATTATTGAAAGTTGTACCCACTGCCCTGACCTTTATATCTCCCTGTATACCTAACCACTGGAATCCC
>NW_028003959.1:0-200 GCF_054177405.1 Leptonychotes weddellii | reverse complement strand
ATGCTTTCAACCTCGGTCTTTATGTCTATAAGTAGGTGTAATCATACCTGCCCTAACATCCTCACAGCTGTCCTAATGATCATGTGGGGCAATATACGGAAAGTGCTTTGTAATCTGTAAAATTTTGCTAGGTATTATTGAAAGTTGTACCCACTGCCCTGACCTTTATATCTCCCTGTATACCTAACCACTGGAATCCT
>NW_028003958.1:0-200 GCF_054177405.1 Leptonychotes weddellii | reverse complement strand
CCATACATTACATCATTAGTTCTAGATGAAGTGTTCCATGATTCATTGTTCGTGCACAACACCCAGTGCTCCATGCAGAACGTGCCCTCCTCAATACCCACCACCAGGCCAACCCATCCTCCCACCCCCCTCCCCTCTAGAACCCTCAGTTTGTTTTTCAGAGTCCATCTTCTCTCATGGTTCGTCCACCCCTCCGATTT
>NW_028003957.1:0-200 GCF_054177405.1 Leptonychotes weddellii | reverse complement strand
ATCGCCTCGGATTCACTTCTCCGCACGTCCTACCTTCCAGAAAGTGGTCGCTTTTCTGATGAGAGAGTTGTTGCTCTTCTTTTCTTCGATCTCCTGTTGAGTTTGTAGGTGTTCAGAATGGTTTGATCCCTATCCAGCTGAATTCCTGAGAGGAGACGAAATCCAGGTCTCCTACTCCTCCGCCATCTTGCTCCGCCCCT
>NW_028003956.1:0-988 GCF_054177405.1 Leptonychotes weddellii | reverse complement strand
GCTGGTTCATATGATAGTTATATTTTTAATTTTTTGAGGAAATTCCAGACTGTTTTCCACAGTGGCTTCACCAATTTATATTCCCACCAACAATGCACAAGGGTTCCCTTTTCTCCACATCCTTGCCAACACTTGCTATTTCTTTTTTTTTAAAGATTTTATTTATTTGACAGAGAGAGACACAGATTTTTTTTTTTTTTTTTAAGATTTCATTTATTTGACAGAGCAAGAGAGGGAACACAAGCAGGGGGAGTGGGAGAGGGAGAAACATGCTTCCCACCGAGCAGGGAGCACGATATGGGGCTTGATCCCAGGACCCTGGGATCATGACCCGAGCAGAAGGCGGATGCTTAACGACTGAGCCACCCAGGTGCCCCAACACTTGTTATTTCTTGTCTTGTTGATAATAGTTATTCTAACAGGAGTGAGATGATATCTCATTGTGCTTTTGATCTAAATTTCCCTGATGACTAATGATGCAGGGTGTCTTTTTGTGTACCTGTTGGCCATCTATATGTTTTTGGAAAAATGTCTTCAGATTTTTTGTCCATCTTTAAATCAGATTGCTTGTTGTTTTTTTTGGTTTTCGGTTTTTGGTTTTTGCTAGTGCGTTGTATCACTTCTTTATACATTTGGGAGATTAGCCCCTTATCAGATACATCTTTTTTTTTTTTAAGTGCCAACTTCTTTTTTTTAATTTACTTATTTTTTAAAAAATTTTTTGGGGCACCTGGGTGGCTCAGTCGTTAAGCGTCTGCCTTTGGCTCAGGTCATGATCCCAGGGTCCTGGGATCGAGCCCTGCATCGGGCTCCCTGCTCAGCTGGGAGTCTGCTTCTCCCTCTCCCTCTCCCCCTGCTTGTGTTCCCTCTTTCGCTGTGTCTCTCTGTCAAATAAATAAATAAATAAAAATTTTTTTATTGTTATGTTAATCCCCATACATTACATCATTAGTTTTAGATGTAATGTTCCATGATTCATTGTGCGTAA
>NW_028003955.1:0-200 GCF_054177405.1 Leptonychotes weddellii | reverse complement strand
TTTTTTTTAAAGATTTTTTATTTTATTTATTTGACAGAGAGAGACACAGCGAGAGAGGGAACACAAGCAGGGGGAGTGGGAGAGGGAGAAGCAGGCTCCCCGCAGAGCAGGGAGCCCGATGCGGGACTCGATCCCAGGACCCCGGGATCATGACCTGAGCCGAAGGCAGTCGCTTAACCAACTGAGCCACCCAGGCGCCC
>NW_028003954.1:0-200 GCF_054177405.1 Leptonychotes weddellii | reverse complement strand
CTGTGTCTCTCCCCAACTCCCAGGTTCTGTTTCACTGGAGAACACTGACAGATGCCATATGTCTCATTCATTATTCAATTTCTTTTTTTTTTTTTTTTAAAGATTTTATTTATTTATTTAAGACAGAGAATGAGAGACAGAGAGCATGAGAGGGAGGAGGGTCAGAGGGAGAAGCAGACTCCCTGCCGAGCAGAGAGCCT
>NW_028003953.1:0-200 GCF_054177405.1 Leptonychotes weddellii | reverse complement strand
GGCGCCTGGGTGGCTCAGTTGGTTAAGCGACTGCCTTCGGCTCAGGTCATGATCCTGGAGTCCCGGGATCGAGTCCCGCATCGGGCTCCCTGCTCGGCAGGGAGTCTGCTTCTCCCTCTGACCCTCCCCCCTCTCATGTGCTCTCTGTCTCTCTCATTCTCTCTGTCTCAAATAAATAAATAAAATCTTTAAAAAAAAAT
>NW_028003952.1:0-200 GCF_054177405.1 Leptonychotes weddellii | reverse complement strand
GGCGCCTGGGTGGCTCAGTTGGTTAAGCGACTGCCTTCGGCTCAGGTCATGATCCTGGAGTCCTGGGATCGAGTCCCGCATCGGGCTCCCTGCTCGGCAGGGAGCCTGCTTCTCCCTCTGACCCTCCCCCCTCTCATGTGCTCTCTGTCTCTCTCATTCTCTCTGTCTCAAATAAATAAATAAAATCTTTAAAAAAAAAT
>NW_028003951.1:0-200 GCF_054177405.1 Leptonychotes weddellii | reverse complement strand
TTTTTTTTTTTTTTTTTAAAGATTTTATTTATTTATTTGAGAGAGAGAGAGAATGAGAGACAGAGAGCATGAGAGGGAGGAGGGTCAGAGGGAGAAGCAGACTCCCTGCCGAGCAGGGAGCCCGATGCGGGACTCGATCCCGGGACTCCAGGATCATGACCTGAGCCGAAGGCAGTCGCTTAACCAACTGAGCCACCCAG
>NW_028003950.1:0-200 GCF_054177405.1 Leptonychotes weddellii | reverse complement strand
TTCTTTTTTTTTTTTAAAGATTTTATTTATTTATTTGAGACAGAGAGAATGAGAGAGACAGAGAGCACATGAGAGGGGGGAGGGTCAGAGGGAGAAGCAGGCTCCCTGCCGAGCAGGGAGCCCGATGCGGGACTCGATCCAGGGACTCCAGGATCATGACCTGAGCCGAAGGCAGTCGCTTAACCAACTGAGCCACCCAG
>NW_028003949.1:0-200 GCF_054177405.1 Leptonychotes weddellii | reverse complement strand
GCGCCTGGGTGGCTCAGTTGGTTAAGCGACTGCCTTCGGCTCAGGTCATGATCCTGGAGTCCCTGGATCGAGTCCCGCATCGGGCTCCCTGCTCGGCAGGGAGTCTGCTTCTCCCTCTGACCCTCCTCCCTCTCATGCTCTCTGTCTCTCATTCTCTCTGTCTCAAATAAATAAATAAAATCTTAAAAAAAAAAAAAAAG
>NW_028003948.1:0-200 GCF_054177405.1 Leptonychotes weddellii | reverse complement strand
TTTTTTTTTTTTTTTAAAGATTTTATTTATTTATCTGAGACAGAGAGAATGAGAGAGACAGAGAGCACATGAGAGGGGGGAGGGTCAGAGGGAGAAGCAGGCTCCCTGCCGAGCAGGGAGCCCGATGCGGGACTCGATCCAGGGACTCCAGGATCATGACCTGAGCCGAAGGCAGTCGCTTAACCAACTGAGCCACCCAG
>NW_028003947.1:0-200 GCF_054177405.1 Leptonychotes weddellii | reverse complement strand
TAGGAGCAAGATGGCGGAGGAGTAGGAGACCTGGATTTCGTCTCCTCTCAGGAATTCAGCTGGATAGGGATCAAACCATTCTGAACACCTACAAACTCAACAGGAGATCGAAGAAAGGAATAGCAACAACTCTCTGAACAGAAAAGCGACCACTTTCTGGAAGGTAGGACGTGCGGAGAAGTGAATCCGAGGCGATATTC
>NW_028003946.1:0-200 GCF_054177405.1 Leptonychotes weddellii | reverse complement strand
TAATACCCTCCAGTTCCATCCACGTCGTTGCAAATGGCAAGATCTCATTCCTTTTGATGGCTGCATAATATTCCATTGTATATATATACCACATCTTCTTTATCCAGTCATCTGTCGATGGACATCTTGGCTCTTTCCACAGTTTGGCTATTGTGGACATTGCTGCTATAAACATCGGGGTGCACGTACCCCTTCGGATT
>NW_028003945.1:0-988 GCF_054177405.1 Leptonychotes weddellii | reverse complement strand
GCAATTGCTGGGTCATAGGGTAGCTCTATTTTTAATTTTTTGAGGTACCTCCACACTATTTTCCAAAGTGGCTGTACCAACTTGCATTCCCACCAACAGTGTAAGAGGGTTCCCTTTTCTCCACAACCTCTCCAACATTTGTTGTTTCTTGCCTTGTTGATTTTTGCCATTCTAACTGGTGTAAGGTGGTATCTCAGTGTGGTTTTGATTTGGATTTCCCTGATGGCTAATGATGATGGACATTTTTTCATGTGTCTGTTAGTCATTTGTATGTCTTTTGAGAAGTGTCTGTTCATGTCTTCCCATTTTTTGACTTATTTGTTTTTTGGGTGTTGAGTTTGAGAAGTTCTTTATAGATCTTGGATACCAGCCCTTTATCTGTAGTGTCATTTGCAAATATCTTCTCCCATTCTGTGGGTTGCTTCTTTGTTTTGTTGACTTGTTTCCTTTGCTGTGCAGAAGCTTTTTATCTTGATGAAGTCCCAAAAGTTTACTTTTGCTTTTGTTTCACTAGTCTTTGGAGATGAATCTTGAACAAAGTTGCTGTGTCAAAGAGGTTACTGCCTATGTTCTCCTCTAGGATTTTGATGGATTCCTGTCTCACATTGAGGTTTTTCATCCATTTTAAGTTTGTCGTTGTGTATGGTATTAGAGAATGGTCAAACTTCATTCTTCTGTATAAAGCTATCCAATTTTCCCAGCACCATTTATTGAAGAGACTGTCTTTTTTCCATTGCATATTTTTTCCTGCTTTGTCAAAGATTATTTGACCATAGAGTTGAGGGTCCCTATCTGGGCTCTCTATTCTGTTCCATTGGTCTATATGTTTGTTTTTGTGTCAGTACCATGCTGTCTTGGTGATCACTGCTTTGTAATATAGCTTGAAATCAGGCAATGCGATGCCCCAGTTTTGTTTCTCTTTTTCAATGTTTCCTTAGCAATTGAGAGTCTTTTCTGATTCCATACAATTTTTAGGACTGTTTGTTCC
>NW_028003944.1:0-200 GCF_054177405.1 Leptonychotes weddellii | reverse complement strand
TTTTTTTTTAAAGATTTTATTTATTTATTTGACAGAGAAAGACACAGCGAGAGAGGGAACACAAACGGGGAGTGGGAGAGGGAGAAGCAGACTCCCTGCCGAGCAGGGAGCCCGATGCGGGACTCGATCCCGGGACTCCAGGATCATGACCTGAGCCGAAGGCAGTCGCTTAACCAACTGAGCCACCCAGGCGCCCCAAG
>NW_028003943.1:0-200 GCF_054177405.1 Leptonychotes weddellii | reverse complement strand
CGGCCAGGCAGAGGCCGACCCCAGACTCACTGCTTCCCCTGCCCCCTGCACTGCCTCCCACAGCTCTCGAATGGGGCGGGCTGGCCAGAGGACGGACCTTCCAACACATCCCACATTCCTGTTACTCCTGTCTGACGCCTCCCAGACACCTCAGGGGAGGAAAACAGACTCCTGACAAGCAAGTTGCTTTTTTTTTTTTT
>NW_028003942.1:0-200 GCF_054177405.1 Leptonychotes weddellii | reverse complement strand
TTTTTTTTTTTTTAAATTTTATTTATTTATTTGACAGAGAGAGACACAGCGAGAGAGGGAACACAAGCAGGGGGAGTGGGAGAGGGAGAAGCAGGCTTCCCACGGAGCGGGGAGCCCGATGTGGGGCTCGATCCCAGGACCCTGGGATCATGACCTGAGCCGAAGGCAGACGCTTAACGACTGAGCCACCCAGGTGCCCC
>NW_028003941.1:0-200 GCF_054177405.1 Leptonychotes weddellii | reverse complement strand
GACGATCCTTTTCATGGCTTTCCCAGCTTCCTTTGAAGCTAGCAGGGCCATATGACCCACTTCTGGGTGAAGAGATAGGCAAAAATGTGCTGGGTGTGGGGTGAAGTCAAATTTTGCTTTCCTGGTAGAAGGAACAGATATCCCGTTCTGTCTCAAATGTGGATATCGTGTGTAATTTCTGGAACACTGGCAGCTATTTC
>NW_028003940.1:0-200 GCF_054177405.1 Leptonychotes weddellii | reverse complement strand
AACGATCCTTTTCATGGCTTTCCCAGCTTCCTTTGAAGCTAGCAGGGCCATATGACCCACTTCTGGGTGAAGAGATAGGCAAAAATGTGCTGGGTGTGGGGTGAAGTCAAATTTTGCTTTCCTGGTAGAAGGAACAGATATCCCGTTCTGTCTCAAATGTGGATATCGTGTGTAATTTCTGGAACACTGGCAGCTATTTT
>NW_028003939.1:0-200 GCF_054177405.1 Leptonychotes weddellii | reverse complement strand
TTTTTTTTTTTTTAAAGATTTTATTTATTTATCTGACAGATAGACAGCGAGAGAGGAAACACAAGCAGGAGGAGTGGGAGAGGGAGAAGCAGGCTTCCCGCTGAGCAGGGAGCCCGATGCGGGGCTCGATCCCATGACCCTGGGATCATGACCTGAGCCGAAGGCAGACGCTTAACGACTGAGCCACCCAGGCGCCCCAA
>NW_028003938.1:0-200 GCF_054177405.1 Leptonychotes weddellii | reverse complement strand
GATGGACTCTGAAAAACAAACTGAGGGTTCTAGAGGGGAGGGGGGTGGGAGGATGGGTTGGCCTGGTGGTGGGTATTGAGGAGGGCACGTTCTGCATGGAGCACTGGGTGTTGTGCACGAACAATGAATCATGGAACACTTCATCTAGAACTAATGATGTAATGTATGGGGATTAACATAAGAATAAAAAAAAAAGAAAT
>NW_028003937.1:0-200 GCF_054177405.1 Leptonychotes weddellii | reverse complement strand
TTTTTTTTTTAAAGATTTTATTTATTTATTTGAGAGAGAGAATGAGAGAGAGAGAGAGCACATGAGATGGGGGAGGGTCAGAGGGAGAAGCAGACTCCCTGCCAAGCAGGGAGCCCGATGCGGGACTCGATCCCGGGACTCCAGGATCATGACCTGAGCCGAAGGCAGTCGCTTAACCAACTGAGCCACCCAGGCGCCCC
>NW_028003936.1:0-200 GCF_054177405.1 Leptonychotes weddellii | reverse complement strand
CTTTTTTTTTTTAATTCTTATGTTAATCCCCATACATTACATCATTAGTTCTAGATGAAGTGTTCCATGATTCATTGTTCGTGCACAACACCCAGTGCTCCATGCAGAACGTGCCCTCCTCAATACCCACCACCAGGCCAACCCATCCTCCCACCCCCCTCCCCTCTAGAACCCTCAGTTTGTTTTTCAGAGTCCATCGT
>NW_028003935.1:0-200 GCF_054177405.1 Leptonychotes weddellii | reverse complement strand
TTTTTTTTTTTTTTTAAAGATTTTATTTATTTATTTGAGAGAGAGAATGAGATAGAGAGAGCATGAGAGTGGGGAGGGTCAGGGGGAGAAGCAGACTCCCTGCTGAGCAGAGAGCCCGATGTGGGACTCGATCCCAGGACTCCAGGATCATGACCTGAGCCGAAGGCAGTCGCTTAACCAACTGAGCCACCCAGGCGCCC
>NW_028003934.1:0-988 GCF_054177405.1 Leptonychotes weddellii | reverse complement strand
AAGAAGAAGTTTAATCTTCTTATATTCTGGGATCTTCTAATTATCTTTCTGTTATGGATTTCTAGTTTAATTCCATTATGCTCTGAGAGCAGACACTATATTAGCTTTATTTTTTTTAAATGTGTTTAGGTGTGTTATATGGTCCAAAATATAGCATATCCTGCTGAATGTCCCATATGAGCTTGAAAAGGATGTGAATTATGCTGTTAGAGGAAGCAGTCCACGGACGCCAGTTATATCCAGTTGACTTGATGGGGTTAGTGAATTCAACTATGTCCTTACTGATTTTCTGCTTGCTGAATGTGTCTATTCTGCCTAAAATTAACATAGCGACTCCTGTTTTTGTTTGATTAGTATTAGCATGATATATTTTCCTCCTTCCATTTACTTTTAACCTGAATGTGTCTTTATATTTAAAGTGGATTTCTTATGGCAACATATACTTGGGTCTTGTTTTTTGATCCAGTCCGACAGTCTTTGTCTTTTAATAGGTGCATTTAGACCACTGACATTCACAGTGATCACTGATTAGGAGGATTAATATCTACCATATTTGTTACTCTTTTCTATTTGTTGGCCTTGTTCTTTCCTACTTTGTCTTCCACTTTTTTTTGCCTTTTAATTGAGCATTTTATATGATTTCATTTTCTCTCTTCTCTTAGCATATTGATTATACTTTTTTAAAACTGTTTTTAGTTGTTGCCCTAGACTTTGCAATATATACTTCTACAGCTAATCCATGTCTGCTTTCAAAAAAGACTATACCATTTCATAGACAGCATGGGTCCTTAAAATAAAAAAAATCCTCATTTCTCCCTCCCATCCCCTGTATCACTGCTATCATTCATTTCACTTAATACAGGCATACATAATGATATATATATGCAAAATATGTAATATAAATATAAAACATATAAATGTAAAATATATAAAATACATACATAGTTGATTCTTCAACACTGTGGGGGTTAGGACGCTGACCCCCACA
>NW_028003933.1:0-200 GCF_054177405.1 Leptonychotes weddellii | reverse complement strand
ATGTTTCATACTCCCACCTGGTTTAATAGAGTAGAGCCTAATTATTTAATGTCAATTATTACATGATTTTGTGTTTAAAGTAAAATTATTTTTATGACTATTTTTATGACGGCAACATAACTAAATAGTAGAGAAGATGTTGTAAGTTTGTTTATAAGGTTTTTTTAGGTCCTATTCCCCACTCTTTTTTTTTTTTTTTT
>NW_028003932.1:0-200 GCF_054177405.1 Leptonychotes weddellii | reverse complement strand
CCAGAGGCCCCAGGTCTGCAGGCCCAGGAATGCCTGAGGCTACCAGAAGCTGGGAGAGGCAAGGAAGGAACAGTTTCTTCCCTGCTCCTTCAGAGGGAGCTTGGTGCTGCTGGCTGACACCTGGCTTTCAGACTTCTGGCCTCCAGAACTAGGAGGCAAGTGATTTCTGTTGTTCTAAGCCATTCAGTTTGTGGTACTTT
>NW_028003931.1:0-200 GCF_054177405.1 Leptonychotes weddellii | reverse complement strand
TGACAAATTGCTGTCCAGAGAACCTGCCACACTTTATATCCCCCTAGTTCCATGGGAAGGTCCATTTCTCCATACCCTCACACTCAGCGAGTAACATTCTTCTTAGCATTTTGTCAGCCCGAAAGACAGAAATTCCACTCCTTAAATTTGCATTGTTTGATCACTAGTAATGCTTTTTTTTTTTTTTTTTTTTTTTTTTT
>NW_028003930.1:0-200 GCF_054177405.1 Leptonychotes weddellii | reverse complement strand
TTTTTTTTTATTCTTATGTTAATCCCCTACATTACATCATTAGTTTTAGATGTAGTGTTCCATGATTCATTGTTTGTGCATAACACCCAGTGCTCCATGCAGAATGTGCCCTCCTCAATACCCACCACCAGGCTAACCCATCCTCCCACCCCCCTCCCCTCTAGAACCCTCAGTTTGTTTTTCAGAGTCCATCGTCTCTC
>NW_028003929.1:0-200 GCF_054177405.1 Leptonychotes weddellii | reverse complement strand
TTTTTTTTTTTAAAGATTTTATTTATTTATTTGACAGAGACAGAGATAGCGAGAGCAGGAACACAAGCAGCGGGAGTGGGAGAGGGAGAAGCAGGCTTCCCCCTGAGGAGGGAGCCCGATGTGGGACTCGATCCCAGGACCCTGGGATCATGACCTGAGCCGAAGGCAGACGCTTAACGACTGAGCCACCCAGGCGCCCA
>NW_028003928.1:0-200 GCF_054177405.1 Leptonychotes weddellii | reverse complement strand
TGGGTGGCTCAGTTGGTTAAGCGACTGCCTTCGGCTCAGGTCATGATCCTGGAGTCCCGGGATCGAGTCCCGCATCGGGCTCCCTGCTCGGCAGGGAGCCTGCTTCTCCCTCTGACCCTCCCCCCTCTCATGTGCTCTCTGTCTCTCTCATTCTCTCTGTCTCAAATAAATAAATAAAATCTTTAAAAAAAAAAAAAAAG
>NW_028003927.1:0-200 GCF_054177405.1 Leptonychotes weddellii | reverse complement strand
TTTTTTTTTATTCTTATGTTAATCCCCATACATTACATCATTAGTTTTAGATGAAGTGTTCCATGATTCATTGTTTGTGCATAACACCCAGTGCTCCATGCAGAATGTGCCCTCCTCAATACCCATCACCAGGCTAACCCATCCTCCCACCCCCCTCCCCTCTAGAACCCTGTTTGTTTTTCAGAGTCCATCGTCTCTCA
>NW_028003926.1:0-200 GCF_054177405.1 Leptonychotes weddellii | reverse complement strand
TCTCCTTTGGTGGCTGTGTGGCTCAGCTCTTCATTTCTCTAGGGTTGGGAGGCACAGAATGCATTCTCTTAGGGGTCATGGCATTGGACCGCTATGCAGCCATCTGCAGGCCCCTGCAGTACACAGTGATCATGCACCCCCGTCTCTGTGCCCTCATGGCTTCTGCATCGTGGTTCATTGGTTTTGCCAACTCCTCATTG
>NW_028003925.1:0-200 GCF_054177405.1 Leptonychotes weddellii | reverse complement strand
TAAAAAGCTTATTATCTTCATTACTAGGTTGGCTTAAAAATCAATGAGATGGTGAACATGAAAACATTTCAGAGTATGAAATGCCTTTTATACAGGTGTGAAATGCTGTTTGTAGACATCAGTAATTCGAATTGCATGATTTCAGAGAATATTTTCAGTTCTTCTCTCCCTACCCTGACTCCAAATTTTCAAATCTTTGT
>NW_028003924.1:0-200 GCF_054177405.1 Leptonychotes weddellii | reverse complement strand
CACACACACACCACACACACCACACACACACACACCACACACCACACACACACACATGCACACCACAGTGCCTCCACCTGACCTACAACTGCACTGTATTATTACGAAACATAAAAATAAACCTCTATTATATTTGGCCCTAAAAGGGCTAAAGTAAAACGAGGTTAGTGTTTTAAATGGTAAATTGCAGTCAGACCCAT
>NW_028003923.1:0-989 GCF_054177405.1 Leptonychotes weddellii | reverse complement strand
TGTGACTGGTCCTCTGCCTTGATCCCGGTATCTGAGTCTCAGATTTGGTGACCTGCCCAGGACAGCAGCCCCTCGCTAGGACGTATGATGCTAGTGACAAAGTAACCATCCTTTATGTGTTGAGCTATAATTCGCATGGGATGCAGTCTAGAATCAGTGCGGACAAGCATGGGGGCCAGGACCAGACTGCCTCTGTTTGAATCCTGGTTCTGCAGCTTAGTAGCTGAAGGACTTGGAAGATGTCTTAATCTCTGTGAGTCAGTCTCCTCAGGGTGTAATGGAAATAATAGTAGCAACAGCCTTATAGGGTTGTTGTTCAGAATTTAAATTTATAAGGTCCTTAAAGCAGTTACTGGCACATATTGATCGCTTGACAAACATTAGCCTATAATATCATTAAGCAGCCCCATAAGCCAAGTGCCTCACACACATTATCCTGTCTGTTAGCCACCTGATGGGGTACCGTTTGTTAGCCAGATCTTACAGGGGAGGAAATTAATCTCAGCAAAGCTAAAAAAAAAAAACTTGCTGAGGTCACAGAGACAGAAATTGAACCCAGATCTGATGATTCAAAAACCACGTGCCATTACTGCCTTCTTTCCTCAGGAGCCTTGCTCTGGACCTCCAGCCACACTCTGGTCCCCTTCTTACTCTCAGCTCACCTGGTCCCTGTCAGATGCCCGCCTGCAGGCCCCAGCGCAGCCACCCCACAGTCCCCGAGGCTCGGCTAACCAGTGACTCCTGCTGGGGACGCCTCCCTCCTGCATTGGCCCACCCAGTGGTGGGACCTTTGGCTGGACGGAACAATCCCTCTTGTCTGTCTCAGCTCAGGAAATGGTTCTAACTCCAGACCCCTCCTGCTTTGCTCTTTCTTATTTAAATAACCAGAACATAACACCTGAATGCAGAGAGCTCTGCATTTCTCTGGCATTTGTATGTTTGAATCATTAACTCCTTTGTAAGCCTCTTAAGGGCAGGGACCATGTCTT
>NW_028003922.1:0-200 GCF_054177405.1 Leptonychotes weddellii | reverse complement strand
TACACACACACCACACACACCACACACACACACACCACACACCACACACACACACATGCACACCACAGTGCCTCCACCTGACCTACAACTGCACTGTATTATTACGAAACATAAAAATAAACCTCTATTATATTTGGCCCTAAAAGGGCTAAAGTAAAACGAGGTTAGTGTTTTAAATGGTAAATTGCAGTCAGACCCAC
>NW_028003921.1:0-200 GCF_054177405.1 Leptonychotes weddellii | reverse complement strand
TTTATAGATCTTGGATACCAGCCCTTTATCTGTAGTGTCATTTGCAAATATCTTCTCCCATTCTGTGGGTTGCCTCTTTGTTTTGTTGACTGTTTCCTTTGCTGTGCAGAAGCTTTTTATCTTGATGAAGTCCCAAAAGTTCATTTTTGCTTTTGTTTCACTAGCTTTTGGAGATGTATCTTGAAAGAAGTTGCTGTGGC
>NW_028003920.1:0-200 GCF_054177405.1 Leptonychotes weddellii | reverse complement strand
TCATTTTTTTTTTTTTATTCTTATGTTAATCCCCATACATTACATCATTAGTTCTAGATGAAGTGTTCCATGATTCATTGTTCGTGCACAACACCCAGTGCTCCATGCAGAACGTGCCCTCCTCAATACCCACCACCAGGCCAACCCATCCTCCCACCCCCCTCCCCTCTAGAACCCTCAGTTTGTTTTTCAGAGTCCAT
>NW_028003919.1:0-200 GCF_054177405.1 Leptonychotes weddellii | reverse complement strand
TTTTTTTTTTTTTAAAGATTTTATTTATTTATTTGAGACAGAGAGAATGAGAGAGAGAGAGCACATGAGAGGGGTGAGGGTCAGAGGGAGAAGCAGGCTCCCTGCTGAGCAGGGAGCCCGATGCGGGACTCGATCCCGGGACTCCAGGATCATGACCTGAGCCGAAAGCAGTCGCTTAACCAACTGAGCCACCCAGGCGC
>NW_028003918.1:0-200 GCF_054177405.1 Leptonychotes weddellii | reverse complement strand
GTTTTTTTTTTTTTTTTAAGATTTTATTTATTTATTTGAGAGAGAGAATGAGAGACAGAGAGCACGAGAGGGAAGAGGGCAGAGGGAGAAGCAGACCCCCCGCTGAGCAGGGAGCCCGATGCGGGACTCGATCCCGGGACTCCAGGATCATGACCTGAGCCGAAGGCAGTCGCTTAACCAACTGAGCCACCCAGGTGCCC
>NW_028003917.1:0-200 GCF_054177405.1 Leptonychotes weddellii | reverse complement strand
TTTTTTTTTTTAAAGATTTTATTTATTTATTTGAGAGAGAGAGAATGAGAGAGAGAGAACACATGAGAGGGGATAGGGTCAGAGGACAAAGCAGACTCCCTGCTGAGCAGGGAGCCCGATGCGGGACTCGATCCCGGGACTCCAGGATCATGACCTGAGCCGAAGGCAGTCGCTTAACCAACTGAGCCACCCAGGCGCCC
>NW_028003916.1:0-200 GCF_054177405.1 Leptonychotes weddellii | reverse complement strand
TTTTTTTTAAAGATTTTATTTATTTATTTGACAGAGACAGAGACAGCGAGAGCAGGAACACAAGCAGGGGGAGTGGGAGAGGGAGAAGCAGGCTTCCTGCTGAGCCGGGAGCCCGATGTGGGACTCGATCCCAGGACCCTGGGATCATGACCTGAGCCGAAGGCAGTCGCTTAACCAACTGAGCCACCCAGGCGCCCCTC
>NW_028003915.1:0-200 GCF_054177405.1 Leptonychotes weddellii | reverse complement strand
GGAGTGACGTCCCTCAGCGGAGCAGACTTTTAAAAGTTCCAATTTTGTGCTCCGTGGTTCTATCACTTGCCAGAAGCGGCCGACGGAGGCCCCTCCCCCGCCGTCTATCCTCCCGAATATCGCCTCGGATTCACTTCTCCGCACGTCCTACCTTCCAGAAAGTGGTCGCTTTTCTGTTCAGAGAGTTGTTGCTATTCCTT
>NW_028003914.1:0-200 GCF_054177405.1 Leptonychotes weddellii | reverse complement strand
CCTGGAAAGCTCCACAGAAACAGGGACTCTTTCTGATTTTGTTCACCATTTGTGTCCCTCATGGTTGACATAGTGTTTGGGACATAGTCAGAATTCAGTACATTTCTGTCAAAAGAATAAATGAATGGTAAGAGTAACCGCTTATGCAAAAGACGGTTACCTCTGTGAGGGCTCTTTTTTTTTTTTTTTTTTTTTTTTTT
>NW_028003913.1:0-200 GCF_054177405.1 Leptonychotes weddellii | reverse complement strand
TGTCTTCACAGTCCAGTCTCACTCTCCAGGGAGGCTGCAGACTCTGGTAGTCACAGAAGCCCTGAAGTTCCTCTTTTGCAGTTTTTCCTTTTTTTTTTTCCTACTTCAAACTTTGGTACTTCATGTAAAATTGTTATCCTTAAATATTATAATTTCACGAGCCCTAGCCAGCGTGGCGTGTCCTTGCCAAGGACTCAGCA
>NW_028003912.1:0-989 GCF_054177405.1 Leptonychotes weddellii | reverse complement strand
CAGGAGCAGGGAGCCCGAAGCGGGGCTCGATCCCAGGACCCTGGGATCATGACCTGAGCCGAAGGCAGAAGCTTAACAACTGGACCACCCAGGTGCCCTCTAAATGCTTTTTGAATTTTTCCACTTCTGTCCATTTCCACTGTCAGCTTTCAGTACATCCATCCTCATCTTCAACTATACTACTATAGTAATCTTCTCATTGATTTTCCTGCAGCTAATCTTGCCCCAACTAAATCCATTCTTTATACCATAGCCAGAGTGATGTGTTTTTAAACACATCATTATCTCACTCCCATACTGAAAAGTCTTCACTAGCTTCCCTGTGTTTGTTAAGATAAAAACAGTATTCCTAACACCCTGCATCTACTAGTCACATATCCTTCTGCACAATCTACCACCAGCCGTTTTAACTCATTTCATTACTCTCTTTACAGTGGCCTTCTTTCATTTCCCTAGCTTCCCCCCCACCTCAGGGCCTTTGCACAAGTTTTATCCTTTGAAACATTTTTATGCCCCTCATCTACACTTCTATCTTCCAAAACATTAGTTACCTTCTATATATCTTTCAGAGTCAGATAAAATTCTTTCCTCAGAGAGGCTTTTTAAAAAAATATTTTTCAAATTTTCACAAACCCCATAATTTTCTTTCCTACTATTTATTAAAATATCAAACAATTTTTTTTGCATAGCACTTACATTAGAATATGCCTCCTACCTTAGCCTATAAACTTTAGAATGGCCTATACCCAGGGCCTGGTTCATGGTAGAGCCTGATAAATACCTGATGACCGATTTCAGTTTTAAGTAGTGCCCTCTGAAGTTGCTTTGGAGACTTTGCCCCTCACAGCAGGCTCTTTTAATTTGCCTGACTCCTTTCCATAAATTGTGTCTTTCTTGCTGAGGTCTGGGGAAACTGGCATTTAAATTTGATAAACAAGTATCTAAAGGAAGAGTAAATAGGGAAGGTTAATGATTATCTGAGAGGCACT
>NW_028003911.1:0-200 GCF_054177405.1 Leptonychotes weddellii | reverse complement strand
TTTTTTTTTTTAAAGATTTTATTTATTTATTTGACAGAGAAAGACACAGCGAGAGAGGGAACACAAACGGGGAGTGGGAGAGGGAGAAGCAGACTCCCTGCCGAGCAGGGAGCCCGATGCGGGACTCGATCCCGGGACTCCAGGATCATGACCTGAGCCGAAGGCAGTCGCTTAACCAACTGAGCCACCCAGGCGCCCAA
>NW_028003910.1:0-200 GCF_054177405.1 Leptonychotes weddellii | reverse complement strand
GCCTGGGTGGCTCAGTTGGTTAAGCGACTGCCTTCGGCTCAGGTCATGATCCTGGAGTCCCTGGATCGAGTCCCGCATCGGGCTCCCTGCTCGGCAGGGAGTCTGCTTCTCCCTCTGACCCTCCCCCCTCTCATGTGCTCTCTCTCTCCTCTCATCCTCTCTCTCAAATAAATAAATAAAATCTTTAAAAAAAAAAAATG
>NW_028003909.1:0-200 GCF_054177405.1 Leptonychotes weddellii | reverse complement strand
TTTTTTTTTTTAAAGATTTTATTTATTTATTTGACAGAGAGAGAGATAGCGAGAGCAGGAACAGAAGCAGGGGGAGTGGGAGAGGGAGAAGCAGGCTTCCCGTGGAGCAGGGAGCCCGATGTGGGACTCGATCCCAGGACCCTGGGACCATGACCTGAGCCGAAGGCAGACGCTTAACGACTGAGCCACCCAGGCGCCCT
>NW_028003908.1:0-200 GCF_054177405.1 Leptonychotes weddellii | reverse complement strand
TCTCTTTTTTTTTTTTTTTATTCTTATGTTAATCCCCATACATTACATCATTAGTTCTAGATGAAGTGTTCCATGATTCATTGTTCGTGCACAACACCCAGTGCTCCATGCAGAACGTGCCCTCCTCAATACCCACCACCAGGCCAACCCATCCTCCCACCCCCCTCCCCTCTAGAACCCTCAGTTTGTTTTTCAGAGTC
>NW_028003907.1:0-200 GCF_054177405.1 Leptonychotes weddellii | reverse complement strand
TCCGAGGCAGCAGGCCTGTGGGGCCTACACCTGGTGCTGCTGGAGTCAGAGCGCGGGCCCCCTGTCCCTGTTGATGATGACTGTAGCTTTGGTTTGTTTCCCTCGGAGGCAGCACAGTCAACAAACACTAGAACATTTCAGCAAGACCAACAGACAAAGTAGCACGTTCCCATGACGGCTGTAGAGAAATGACGGCGTCG
>NW_028003906.1:0-200 GCF_054177405.1 Leptonychotes weddellii | reverse complement strand
TTTTTTTTTTTTTTTAAAGATTTTATTTATTTATTTGAGACAGAGAGAATGAGAGACAGAGAGCATGAGAGGGAGGAGGGTCAGAGGGAGAAGCAGACTCCCTGCCGAGCAGGGAGCCCGATGTGGGACTTGATCCCGGGACTCCAGGATCATGACCTGAGCCGAAGGCAGTCGCTTAACCAACTGAGCCACCCAGGCGC
>NW_028003905.1:0-200 GCF_054177405.1 Leptonychotes weddellii | reverse complement strand
TTTATTTTTTTTTATTCTTATGTTAATCCCCATACATTACATCATTAGTTCTAGATGAAGTGTTCCATGATTCATTGTTCGTGCACAACACCCAGTGCTCCATGCAGAACGTGCCCTCCTCAATACCCACCACCAGGCCAACCCATCCTCCCACCCCCCTCCCCTCTAGAACCCTCAGTTTGTTTTTCAGAGTCCATCGT
>NW_028003904.1:0-200 GCF_054177405.1 Leptonychotes weddellii | reverse complement strand
TTTTTTTTTTTTTTAAAGATTTTATTTATTTATTTGAGAGAGAGAGAGAGTGAGAGACAGCATGAGAGGGAGGAGGATCAGAGGGAGAAGCAGACTCCCTGCCGAGCAGGGAGCCCGATGCGGGACTCGATCCCGGGACTCCAGGATCATGACCTGAGCCGAAGGCAGTCGCTTAACCGACTGAGCCACCCAGGCGCCCC
>NW_028003903.1:0-200 GCF_054177405.1 Leptonychotes weddellii | reverse complement strand
GCCATGTCTGGCCGCGGCAAGGGCGGGAAGGGCCTGGGCAAGGGCGGCGCCAAGCGCCACCGCAAGGTGCTGCGCGACAACATCCAGGGCATCACCAAGCCCGCCATCCGGCGGCTGGCCCGGCGCGGCGGCGTCAAGCGCATCTCCGGCCTCATCTACGAGGAGACCCGCGGGGTGCTCAAGGTGTTCCTGGAGAACGT
>NW_028003902.1:0-200 GCF_054177405.1 Leptonychotes weddellii | reverse complement strand
TTTTTTTTTTTTTTTTAAAGATTTTATTTATTTATTTGACAGAGAGAGACACAGCGAGAGAGGGAACACAAGCAGGGGGAGTGGGAGAGGGAGAAGCAGGCTCCCCGCAGAGCAGGGAGCCCGATGCGGGACTCGATCCCAGGACCCTGGGATCATGACCTGAGCCGAAGGCAGTCGCTTAACCAACTGAGCCACCCAGG
>NW_028003901.1:0-989 GCF_054177405.1 Leptonychotes weddellii | reverse complement strand
AAATGATCACCACAGTAAGTCTTGTTAACATCCATTACCACACGTGGTTAGAACTTCTTTTCCTTGTGATGAGAACTTTTAAGCTCTTCTCTCTTACCAACTTTCAAATATGCAACGCATTGTTACTACAGTCTCTCATAGTAATGATAGTCATGTACCTAGGACTTATTTTATAATTGGCAGTTTGTCCTTTTTGACAATCTTCACCAGTTTCTCCACCCCACCCACACCTCTGACAACCACTTCTGCTGTGCAAAAGTTTTTTAGTTTGATGTAGTCCCACTTGTTTCTTTTTGCTTCTGTTGCTTATGCTTATGGTGTCAAATCCAAAAACTCCTTGCCAAGACCAGTGTGTCAGAGAGCTTACTACCTTTGTTTTCTTCTAGGAGTTTTATGGTTTATGGTCTTAAATTCAAGTGTTTAGTCTCTTTTGAGGTAATTTTTGTGTATGCTTCATTTTCATTTTTTACCTGTGGCTGTCCAGTTTTCCCAACACCATTTCCTTTCCCCGTTGTATTTCTTCTCTCCTTTGTCATAAATTAATTGATCATATTTGCATGGGATTATTTCTGGGCCCTCTGTTCTATTCCATTGATCTATGTGTCTTTGTGTGCCCATACCATACTGTTTTGATTACTATAGCTTTCTAGTATAGTTTAAAATCAGGCATCCAGGATGTGATGCATCCAGCTTTGTTCTTTCTCAAGATTGCTTTGGGTATTCAGAGTCTTTTGTAGTTCCATACAAATTTTAGGATTGTTTGTGCTGTTCCTGTGAAA
The DNA here is from genome assembly GCF_054177405.1 of Leptonychotes weddellii. NCBI lineage: Eukaryota > Metazoa > Chordata > Mammalia > Carnivora > Phocidae > Leptonychotes > Leptonychotes weddellii. Next base: position 210 of record NW_028003901.1, on the reverse strand, counting down.
AATGCCACTGGACTTTTGATAGAGATTCCCTCTATACCCACTTTATTGAGAGTTTTTATCATAAGTGGGTATTGAATTTTGGTCAAATGATTGTTCTGCGTATATTGACATGATCATGTGATTTTTATTCATTTTTTAATGTGGTTTATCATATTGATTCATTTGCAGATATGGAACCACCCTTGCCTCCCTGGATAAATCCCATTTGAT
>NW_028003900.1:0-200 GCF_054177405.1 Leptonychotes weddellii | reverse complement strand
TTTTTTTTTTTTTTTAAAGATTTTATTTATTTATTTGAGAGAGAGAATGAGAGACAGAGAGCATGAGAGGGAGGAAGGTCAGAGGGAGAAGCAGACTCCCTGCCGAGCAGGGAGCCCGATGCGGGACTCGATCCCGGGACTCCAGGATCATGACCTGAGCCGAAGGCAGTCGCTTAACCAACTGAGCCACCCAGGCGCCC
>NW_028003899.1:0-200 GCF_054177405.1 Leptonychotes weddellii | reverse complement strand
ATTTTTTTTATTCTTATGTTAATCCCCATACATTACATCATTAGTTCTAGATGAAGTGTTCCATGATTCATTGTTCATGCACAACACCCAGTGCTCCATGCAGAACGTGCCCTCCTCAATACCCACCACCAGGCCAACCCATCCTCCCACCCCCCTCCCCTCTAGAACCCTCAGTTTGTTTTTCAGAGTCCATCGTCTCT
>NW_028003898.1:0-200 GCF_054177405.1 Leptonychotes weddellii | reverse complement strand
TTTTTTTTTTTAAAGATTTTATTTATTTATTTGACAGAGAAAGACACAGCGAGAGAGGGAACACAAACGGGGAGTGGGAGAGGGAGAAGCAGACTCCCTGCCGAGCAGGGAGCCCGATGCGGGACTCGATCCCGGGACTCCAGGATCATGACCTGAGCCGAAGGCAGTCGCTTAACCAACTGAGCCACCCAGGCGCCCCA
>NW_028003897.1:0-200 GCF_054177405.1 Leptonychotes weddellii | reverse complement strand
ATAAACTATAATTTCCAAAACAATATTAAGTAACAACAGCGATAGTCATCTCTGTGCATTACTGATTTTATTAGAAATAAAAGTGGATTTAGCGTTTCACCATCGGGAAGCTTGTTGATGTTGGTTTGGTAAATAGTGTTCAAGTCATTGCCTTCCATTCCCGTCTTACGTAAGATTGTATTAGAAACACTGCTGAATGT
>NW_028003896.1:0-200 GCF_054177405.1 Leptonychotes weddellii | reverse complement strand
TTTTTTTTTTTTTTAAAGATTTTATTTATTTATTTGACAGAGAGAGACACAGCGAGAGAGGGAACACAAGCAGGGGGAGTGGGAGAGGGAGAAGCAGGCTCCCCGCAGAGCAGGGAGCCCGATGCGGGACTCGATCCCAGGACCCTGGGATCATGACCTGAGCTGAAGGCAGTCGCTTAACCAACTGAGCCACCCAGGTG
>NW_028003895.1:0-200 GCF_054177405.1 Leptonychotes weddellii | reverse complement strand
GCATTCAGCAGTGTTTCTAATACAATCTTACGTAAGACGGGAATGGAAGGCAATGACTTGAACACTATTTACCAAACCAACATCAACAAGCTTCCCAATGGTGAAACGCTAAATCCACTTTTATTTCTAATAAAATCAGTAATGCACAGAGATGACTATCGCTGTTGTTACTTAATATTGTTTTGGAAATTATAGTTTAT
>NW_028003894.1:0-200 GCF_054177405.1 Leptonychotes weddellii | reverse complement strand
TCATCAGTGTTTTAGTAGTGCTTTACAGCTTAAAAGAGCTCAATAAAATAAAATGTTTCCAATTTTCCTAAAGTGATGCATTAGAACGCATGGCTTTTAAAATAAAGATCCTAGAGGATCATTGAATCAGATTTCATCACTGTGTGTTCTAATGCAATTTTGTTAAAGTTGTTCTTTGCTGTGATATTAGAAAAGACAAT
>NW_028003893.1:0-200 GCF_054177405.1 Leptonychotes weddellii | reverse complement strand
GTTGTCTTTTCTAATATCACAGCAAAGAACAACTTTAACAAAATTGCATTAGAACACACAGTGATGAAATCTGATTCAATGATCCTCTAGGATCTTTATTTTAAAAGCCATGCGTTCTAATGCATCACTTTAGGAAAATTGGAAACATTTTATTTTATTGAGCTCTTTTAAGCTGTAAAGCACTACTAAAACACTGATGG
>NW_028003892.1:0-200 GCF_054177405.1 Leptonychotes weddellii | reverse complement strand
GGAGGAGTAGGAGACCTGGATTTCGTCTCCTCTCAGGAATTCAGCTGGATAGGGATCAAACCATTCTGAACACCTACAAACTCAACAGGAGATCGAAGAAAAGAAGAGCAACAACTCTCTCATCAGAAAAGCGACCACTTTCTGGAAGGTAGGACGTGCGGAGAAGTGAATCCGAGGCAATATTCGGGAGGATAGACGGC
>NW_028003891.1:0-200 GCF_054177405.1 Leptonychotes weddellii | reverse complement strand
GGGTGGCTCAGTTGGTTAAGCGACTGCCTTCGGCTCAGGTCATGATCCTGGAGTCCCGGGATCGAGTCCCGCATCGGGCTCCCTGCTCGGCGGGGAGTCTGCTTCTCCCTCTGACCCTCCTCCCTCTCATGCTCTCTGTCTCTCATTCTCTCTCTCTCAAATAAATAAATAAAATCTTTAAAAAAAAAAAAAAAAGAATT
>NW_028003890.1:0-989 GCF_054177405.1 Leptonychotes weddellii | reverse complement strand
AGAGTCGGATTAGTTAAAGATAGACTTGCAAGGAGGTTCTTCCAGGGAATGACTGGATAGCTAAATAATCATTTTCTGGAATGAGACAGTGAAGGAGTTTTGATCCTGCTCTGCCATCTCTAGTGGATTTTCACCATGTTTCTGGGCCTTTGATTTTCAAGACTATCTCAGAACTGGAGATGGGGGGATGTGACTAGGGCAAATTAAATCACTATAATGCTTGCTGTTCTTGCCAAGATTAGGTTACTTTTCCTGAATAAACATTCCTTGGACTACTAAAAATATCTTGTTAATTTCTGGAGTTTTTTTTTTTTTTTTTTAAAGATTTTATTTATTTATTTGACAGAGAGAGAGACAGCTAGAGAAGGAACACAAGCAGGGGGAGTGGGAGAGGGAGAAGCAGGCTTCCTGAGGAGCAGGGAGCCCGATGCGGGGCTTGATCCCAGGACCCTGGGATCATGACCTGAGCCGAAGGCAGACGCTTAACGACTGAGCCACCCAGGCGCCCCATAATTTCCGGAGTTTTGAAAAAGTTCTTTAAAATCTTTGTGAGTTTTGTCATTTCTTTTATAGAGGAGAAAAATTTTTGGAAGTCTTTACTCAGCCATTTTTGCTGACAACCTTATTATGTATTTAAGTTTAAAGTAGCAGGGGCTAAAAGAAGCCTTGAGATTTGGGAATGAGAGAGAGTAGTTCCATATGAGGCTTGAGGATTTGGTTAGTGGCCAGATTATTCAGTTTTGAAGGTCATATTTAAGAGTTTAGTTTAGGCTTTTTTTTTTTTTAAGATTTTATTTATTTGACAGAGAGAAAGACAGCCAGAGAGGGAACACAAGCAGGGGGCGTGGGAGAGGGAGAAGCAGGCTTCCCGCGGAGCAGGGAGCCTGATGTGGGGCTCGATCCCAGGGCCCTGGGATCATGACCTGAGCCGAAGGCAGACGCTTAACGACTGAGCCACCCAGGCGCCCCTAGTTTAGGCTTTATTTTAT
>NW_028003889.1:0-200 GCF_054177405.1 Leptonychotes weddellii | reverse complement strand
CCATCCATGTTGATGTAAAAGTTGGGTATTCATCCTTTCTGATGGCTGAGTAATATTCCATTGTATATATGGACCACATCTTCTTTATCCATTCATCTGTTGAAGGGCATCTCGGCTCTTTCCACAGTTTGGCTATTGCGGACATTGCTGCTATGAACATTGGGGTGCATATGGCCCTTCTTTTCACTACATCTGTGTCT
>NW_028003888.1:0-200 GCF_054177405.1 Leptonychotes weddellii | reverse complement strand
TATTTTTTTTTAAAGATTTTATTTATTTATTTGCGAGAGAGAGAATGAGAGACAGAGAGCATGAGAGGGAGGAGGGTCAGAGGGAGAAGCAGACTCCCTGCTGAGCAGGGAGCCCGATGCGGGACTCGATCCCGGGACCCCAGGATCATGACCTGAGCCGAAGGCAGTCGCTTAACCAACTGAGCCACCCAGGCGCCCCT
>NW_028003887.1:0-200 GCF_054177405.1 Leptonychotes weddellii | reverse complement strand
CTTTTTTTTTTTTTATTCTTATGTTAATCCCCATACATTACATCATTAGTTCTAGATGAAGTGTTCCATGATTCATTGTTCGTGCACAACACCCAGTGCTCCATGCAGAATGTGCCCTCCTCAATACCCACCACCAGGCCAACCCATCCTCCCACCCCCCTCCCCTCTAGAACCCTCAGTTTGTTTTTCAGAGTCCATCG
>NW_028003886.1:0-200 GCF_054177405.1 Leptonychotes weddellii | reverse complement strand
TTTTTTTTTTTAAAGATTTTATTTATTTATTTGAGACAGAGAGAATGAGAGACAGAGAGCATGAGAGGGAGGAGGGTCAGAGGGAGAAGCAGACTCCCTGCCGAGCAGGGAGCCCGATGCGGGACTCGATTCCGGGACTCCAGGATCATGACCTGAGCCGAAGGCAGTCGCTTAACCAACTGAGCCACCCAGGCGCCCTA
>NW_028003885.1:0-200 GCF_054177405.1 Leptonychotes weddellii | reverse complement strand
TTTTTTTTTAAGATTTTATTTATTTATTTGAGACAGAGAGAATGAGAGAGACAGAGAGCACATGAGAGGGGGGAGGGTCAGAGGGAGAAGCAGGCTCCCCGCCGAGCAGGGAGCCCGATGCGGGACTCGATCCCGGGACTCCAGGATCATGACCTGAGCCGAAGGCAGTCGCTTAACCAACTGAGCCACCCAGGCGCCCT
>NW_028003884.1:0-200 GCF_054177405.1 Leptonychotes weddellii | reverse complement strand
TATTTTTTTTTTTTAAAGATTTTATTTATTTATTTGACAGAGAGAGACACAGCGAGAGAGGGAACACAAGCAGGGGGAGTGGGAGAGGGAGAAGCAGGCTCCCCGCAGAGCAGGGAGCCCGATGCGGGACTCGATCCCAGGACCCTGGGATCATGACCTGAGCTGAAGGCAGTCGCTTAACCAACTGAGCCACCCAGGCG
>NW_028003883.1:0-200 GCF_054177405.1 Leptonychotes weddellii | reverse complement strand
TTTTTTTTTTTTAAAGATTTTATTTATTTATTTGAGACAGAGAGAATGAGAGAGACAGAGAGCACATGAGAGGGGGGAGGGTCAGAGGGAGAAGCAGGCTCCCTGCCAAGCAGGGAGCCCGATGCGGGACTCGATCCCGGGACTCCGGGATCATGACCTGAGCCGAAGGCAGTCGCTTAACCAACTGAGCCACCCAGGCG
>NW_028003882.1:0-200 GCF_054177405.1 Leptonychotes weddellii | reverse complement strand
TCGCCTCGGATTCACTTCTCCGCACGTCCTACCTTCCAGAAAGTGGTCGCTTTTCTGATGAGAGAGTTGTTGCTATTCCTTTCTTCGATCTCCTGTTGGGTTTGTAGGTGTTCAGAATGGTTTGATCCCTATCCAGCTGAATTCCTGAGAGGAGACGAAATCCAGGTCTCCTACTCCTCCGCCATCTTGCTCCGCCCCCG
>NW_028003881.1:0-200 GCF_054177405.1 Leptonychotes weddellii | reverse complement strand
TTTTTTTTTTTAAAGATTTTATTTATTTATTTGAGAGAGAGAGAATGAGAGACAGAGAGCACGAGAGGGAAGAGGGCAGAGGGAGAAGCAGACCCCCCGCTGAGCAGGGAGCCCGATGCGGGACTCGATCCCGGGACTCCAGGATCATGACCTGAGCCGAAGGCAGTCGCTTAACCAACTGAGCCACCCAGGCGCCCAAT
>NW_028003880.1:0-200 GCF_054177405.1 Leptonychotes weddellii | reverse complement strand
TTCTTTTTTTTTTTTTTTTTTTTAAAGATTTTATTTATTTATTTGAGACAGAGAGAATGAGAGACAGAGAGCATGAGAGGGAGGAGGGTCAGAGGGAGAAGCAGACTCCCTGCCGAGCAGGGAGCCCGATGCGGGACTCGATCCCGGGACTCCAGGATCATGACCTGAGCCGAAGGCAGTCGCTTAACCAACTGAGCCAC
>NW_028003879.1:0-989 GCF_054177405.1 Leptonychotes weddellii | reverse complement strand
AGTGTCACCTGTAGCTTATCCGAGGCCCCAGGCTGTGCTTTCTGCCTCCAAATGAGAAAGCTAATTAAAGAGATGAACTTTCTGAGGAGCCTCCCGTCCATAACAGAGATTTCACCCCAAAGCAGTGTTTGTTTGCCTGGGAACTGGCAGTGAGCCTGGAGTTCAGAACCCACATTGTCTGAATGCCCTGCTTTTAACATAAAATGCTGTCTCTGGGTCAAATATGTAAAAAGCCTTGGCAGCTCAGCTCAAGAGAGCTCACACTTTGTGTGGTTGTTGTTGTTTCTTTGTGTTTGTTTTTTCCTCTCATTTTAAAGTCAAACAAACCAACCTGTGGAGCCAGGGAATCCCCAGGGCCTCTCCATTGGGCGGTAATGTATTTCCTGTAAAATAAAGGCAGAGTATATGTATCTTTTTTACTACACTTTGCCTCACTTTGCATCACAAAGGAGGAGAAGGAGGAAGAGATCCCTAATCAATGACTCACACAATATCATCTATCCTTCCAGATCCTGTTCCCTGAGGTCACATTCCTGACCTGGAGCCCCCTCTCCAGAGACCCCATGTCCTCCTTTCCTAAGACCACCATGCAGTCCCTGCTTCTGTGCCCCAGGACCCCTGGGCTGGCCTTGGCTGCCACTGACCGGCCTCCAGGCCTGGGGAGAGGAATGGGAGGGAAGGAGCTGAAGGGGGAGGTCTTTGGGCATCAGATCCTGGATCCACAGGACTGGGGAGAATGAATGAATCCACACTTGTTAAAAGAGTGCTTCTCTGCATGGGTCCCAGAGCGCCCTGGGGGACCTCTCCTTGTCTTCCTCCCTTTCTCCACACGATCCAGCCACAGGGCTCTCAGGCACACACCAGGCTCTGCTGAGATATTTCTGGGTGCAAGCTAATCCCTCCTAAGGGCCCTGCAGGGGATGAGCATTTATGGCCACCTTCCTGCCTGGGAGGAGCTGGACTCTCAGCTGTGACCACAGGGATTCACC
>NW_028003878.1:0-200 GCF_054177405.1 Leptonychotes weddellii | reverse complement strand
GGGCGCCTGGGTGGCTCAGTTGGTTAAGCGACTGCCTTCGGCTCAGGTCATGATCCTGGAGTCCCTGGATCGAGTCCCGCATCGGGCTCCCTGCTCGGCAGGGAGTCTGCTTCTCCCTCTCCCACTCCCCGTTTGTGTTCCCTCTCTCGCTGTGTCTTTCTCTGTCAAATAAATAAATAAAATCTTTAAAAAAAAAAAAG
>NW_028003877.1:0-200 GCF_054177405.1 Leptonychotes weddellii | reverse complement strand
TTTTTTTTTTTTAAAGATTTTATTTATTTATTTGAGAGAGAGAGAATGAGAGAGAGCACATGAGAGGGGGGAGGGTCAGAGGGAGAAGCAGACTCCCTGCCGAGCAGGGAGCCCGATGCGGGACTCGATCCCGGGACTCCAGGATCATGACCTGAGCCGAAGGCAGTCGCTTAACCAACTGAGCCACCCAGGCGCCCCTT
>NW_028003876.1:0-200 GCF_054177405.1 Leptonychotes weddellii | reverse complement strand
TTTTTTTTTTTTAAAGATTTTATTTATTTATTTGAGACAGAGAGAATGAGAGACAGAGAGCATGAGAGGGAGGAGGGTCAGAGGGAGAAGCAGACTCCCTGCTGAGCAGGGAGCCCGATGCGGGACTCAATCCCGGGACTCCAGGATCATGACCTGAGCCGAAGGCAGTCGCTTAACCAACTGAGCCACTCAGGCGCCCT
>NW_028003875.1:0-200 GCF_054177405.1 Leptonychotes weddellii | reverse complement strand
TTTTTTTTTTTTTAAAGATTTTATCCATTTATTTGAGACAGAGAGAATGAGATACAGAGAGCATGAGAGGGAGGAGGGTCAGAGGGAGAAGCAGACTCCCCGCCGAGCAGGGAGCCCGATGCGGGACTCGATCCCGGGACTCCAGGATCATGACCTGAGCCGAAGGCAGTCGCTTAACCAACTGAGCCACCCAGGCGCCC
>NW_028003874.1:0-200 GCF_054177405.1 Leptonychotes weddellii | reverse complement strand
TTTTTTTTTTTAAAGATTTTATTTATTTATTTGAGAGAGAGAGAATGAGAGACAGAGAGCATGAGAGGGAGGAGGGTCAGAGGGAGAAGCAGACTCCCTGCTGAGCTGGGAGCCCGATGCGGGACTCGATCCCGGGACTCCAGGATCATGACCTGAGCCGAAGGCAGTCGCTTAACCAACTGAGCCACCCAGGCGCCCCT
>NW_028003873.1:0-200 GCF_054177405.1 Leptonychotes weddellii | reverse complement strand
GGGTACTCCCTCCTAAGATATAAACCCCTCTATGAAGGAACGATGCTAACGCGGGGATTTGAGGCTCTGTGGCGGGCCAGCAAGGAAGTGAAGAGCTGGGAGGCTTCCAGTTTCAGGATGATGCAGCCAACACAGTGAACACCTGTGGGGAGGTAGAGACGCAGTAGCCAAAAAAGAAAGAAAAAGGAAAAGGAAAGGGG
>NW_028003872.1:0-200 GCF_054177405.1 Leptonychotes weddellii | reverse complement strand
GCGCCTGGGTGGCTCAGTTGGTTAAGCGACTGCCTTCGGCTCAGGTCATGATCCCAGGGTCCTGGGATCGAGTCCCACATCGGGCTCCCGGCTCAGCGGGAAGCCTGCTTCTCCCTCTCCCACTCCCCCTGCTTGTGTTCCTGCTCTCGCTGTCTCTGTCTCTGTCAAATAAATAAATAAAATCTTTAAAAAAAAAAAAT
>NW_028003871.1:0-200 GCF_054177405.1 Leptonychotes weddellii | reverse complement strand
TTTTTTAAAGATTTTATTTATTTATTTGACAGAGAGAGACACAGCGAGAGAGGGAACACAAGCAGGGGGAGTGGGAGAGGGAGAAGCAGGCTCCCCGCAGAGCAGGGAGCCCGATGTGGGACTCGATCCCAGGACCCTGGGATCATGACCTGAGCCGAAGGCAGTCGCTCAACCGACTGAGCCACCCAGGCGCCCTTTTT
>NW_028003870.1:0-200 GCF_054177405.1 Leptonychotes weddellii | reverse complement strand
TTCTCGGGCACCTGGGTGGCTCAGTTGGTTAAGCAACTGCCTTCGGCTCAGGTCATGATCCCGGAGTCCTGGGATCGAGTCCCACATCGGGCTCCCGGCTCGGCGGGGAGCCTGCTTCTCCCTCTGACCCTCTCCTCTCTCATGCTGTTTCTCTGTCTCTCTCTCTCTTTCTCTCAAATAAATAAATAAATAAAATCTTT
>NW_028003869.1:0-200 GCF_054177405.1 Leptonychotes weddellii | reverse complement strand
TTTTTTTTTTTAAAGATTTTATTTATTTATTTATTAGAGAGCGAGCGAGAGAGAAACAGCATGAGAGGGGGGAAGGTCAGAGGGAGAAACAGGCTCCCCGCCGAGCCGGGAACCCGATGTGGGGCTCGATCCCAGGACTCCAGGATCATGACCTGAGCCGAAGGCAGTCGCTCAACCGACTGAGCCACCCAGGCGCCCCC
>NW_028003868.1:0-989 GCF_054177405.1 Leptonychotes weddellii | reverse complement strand
CGGGGGTAAAAATATGAACCTTGATTAATACAACTAAGAATAAGCATGCATTAACACCTGATTTCGAAAAAACAAGACTTAATTTGAAACAAAAGTTCTCCATATAAATTGATGCTTCATTAAGCTTTAACTGTTCTTCATTCTTAATTAATGTTGACCTTAACCCTGGTTTAGACCTGGTGTTCTTAGAATCAGCTCAACATCAGTATCTACTTCTGATCACACATTTGGCAAATGCATGTTTAGGGTATTTAAGTCAGCCAGCCCCCCAAGCACAAATTCTCTCCTATTTTGTTCTTTTACCTAATATTAGACAACTGACTACTTCTAAATTCAATTTAAATCAACATTTATTGATGAACTATAAAGAGGTCCAGAGATAAAAAATTAAATAGACCATAATCTATGAAGTTATACTAAGTAACAGAGTTCTAAAGAAGTTCAAATGAGGCCAATTTGTTACCCAACGAGTATTAAAATTTTGTTGCTTGTTAGTGTTACAGATAAGCTACGAGCTAACAAGTAATAGCTTTTTCCCTGCTACTTTTCCTCTTACCATGACAAGAAAATTTTTTAAGAGTTACATAATATCCTTAGCCTAAATTAAATGGAAGCTAAACTGTATATTTTTTTTTTTTAAAGATTTTATTTATTTATTTGACAGAGACAGCGAGAGAGGGAACACAAGCAGGGGGAGTGGGAGAGAGAGAAGCAGGCTCCCCGCCAAGCAGGGAGCCCGATGCGGGACTCAATCCCAGGACCCTGGGATCATGACCTGAGCTGAAGGCAGTTGAAACTGAAACTCTGTCCCCATTCAACAGTAATTCTCCATTCCTCCCTTCCCCAAGCCCCTGGCAAGCAGTTAAAGTGTATTTTTTTAAAGATTTATTTATTCATGAGAGAGAGTGCGTGTGGGTGGGGAAGAGGGGGAACCAGAGGGAGAGGGAGAGAGAGAATCTCAAGCAGACTCCCCACTGAACGCAGAGCCC
>NW_028003867.1:0-200 GCF_054177405.1 Leptonychotes weddellii | reverse complement strand
TTTTTTTTTTTTTAAAGGTTTTATTTATTTATCTGAGAGAGAGAATGGGAGACAGAGAGCATGAGAGGGGGAGGGTCAGAGGGAGAAGCAGACTCCCTGCTGAGCGGGGAGCCCGATGTGGGACTTGATCCCGGGACTCCAGGATCATGACCTGAGCCGAAGGCAGTCGCTTAACCAACTGAGCCACCCAGGTGCCCCTG
>NW_028003866.1:0-200 GCF_054177405.1 Leptonychotes weddellii | reverse complement strand
TTCTTTTTTTTTTTTTTTTTTAAGATTTTATTTATTTATTTGAGACAGAGAGAATGAGAGACAGAGAGCATGAGAGGGAGGAGGGTCAGAGGGAGAAGCAGACTCCCTGCCGAGCAGGGAGCCCGATGCGGGACTCGATCCCGGGACTCCAGGATCATGACCTGAGCCGAAGGCAGTCGCTTAACCAACTGAGCCACCCA
>NW_028003865.1:0-200 GCF_054177405.1 Leptonychotes weddellii | reverse complement strand
TTTTTTTTTTTATTCTTATGTTAATCCCCATACATTACATCATTAGTTCTAGATGAAGTGTTCCATGATTCATTGTTTGTGCATAACACCCAGTGCTCCATGCAGAACGTGCCCTCCTCAATACCCACCACCAGGCCAACCCATCCTCCCACCCCTCTCCCCTCTAGAACCCCCAGCCTGTTTTTCAGAGTCCATCGTCT
>NW_028003864.1:0-200 GCF_054177405.1 Leptonychotes weddellii | reverse complement strand
TAAGAAGAAGTCAAACTCTCACTCTTTGCAGATGATATGATACTTTATGTGGAAAACCCAAAAGACTCCACCCCAAAACTGCTAGAACTCATACAGGAATTCAGTAAAGTAGCAGGATATAAAATCAATGCACAGAAGTCAGTGGCATTCCTATACACCAACAACAAGACAGAAGAAAGAGAAATTAAGGAGTCGATCCC
>NW_028003863.1:0-200 GCF_054177405.1 Leptonychotes weddellii | reverse complement strand
GGTCCAGGGCTCTGGGCTGGGGATTAGGTGGAGCAGACCTTGAAATGCGGATGTGAGAGAAGGGACAATTTTGGGGGAGATGCTGATAACAATGTGGGGCCCTGTGGGTGTGAGGAGTCAAAGGGACATCCAAGGGTTGGCTGAGTCTCTGGCCCAGGGACAAAGCGACCATGGGATCACCATTAAGATACCAAATTTGG
>NW_028003862.1:0-200 GCF_054177405.1 Leptonychotes weddellii | reverse complement strand
TTTTTTTTTTTTTTAAAGATTTTATTTATTTATTTGACAGAGACAGACACAGCAAGAGAGGGAACACAAGCAGGGGGAGTGGGAGAGGGAGAAGCAGGCTTCCTGCTGAGCAGGGAGCCCGATGTGGGGCTCGATCCCAGGACCCTGGGACCACGACCTGAGCCGAAGGCAGACGCTTAACGACTGAGCCACCCAGGCGC
>NW_028003861.1:0-200 GCF_054177405.1 Leptonychotes weddellii | reverse complement strand
TTGGTAAACCCTGAGGACTCTGGCTAATAATGATGTGCCAATGTAGGTTCATCAATCATAACAAATGTACCACTCTGGTGGGGGATGTTGATAATATGAGAGGCTATGCATATTTAGGGGCAGTAGGTGTATGGGAAATCTCTGTACTTTACTCTCAATTTTGCTATACTGCCCTAAAAAATAAACTTTATTTAAAAATT
>NW_028003860.1:0-200 GCF_054177405.1 Leptonychotes weddellii | reverse complement strand
TTCTTTCCTTTCTTTATTAATACTTTCAAGTATTTAAAAATACTTCTTATAGCTTTATCCTTTCCTATATTGTTATTAGTAAATTCATAAATAAGCTATTGCTTTCATAACCGAATTTTATATCAGGTATTGTTTTTGGAAATGCTTAGTTTTACCCAGATGGACTTTTGTCACATTAAGCAAATGGAGTTAAATTAGTT
>NW_028003859.1:0-200 GCF_054177405.1 Leptonychotes weddellii | reverse complement strand
GACTAATTTAACTCCATTTGCTTAATGTGACAAAAGTCCATCTGGGTAAAACTAAGCATTTCCAAAAACAATACCTGATATAAAATTCGGTTATGAAAGCAATAGCTTATTTATGAATTTACTAATAACAATATAGGAAAGGATAAAGCTATAAGAAGTATTTTTAAATACTTGAAAGTATTAATAAAGAAAGGAAAGAG
>NW_028003858.1:0-200 GCF_054177405.1 Leptonychotes weddellii | reverse complement strand
GGGCGCCTGGGTGGCTCAGTTGGTTAAGCGACTGCCTTCGGCTCAGGTCATGATCCTGGAGTCCCTGGATCGAGTCCCGCATCGGGCTCCCTGCTCGGCGGGGAGCCTGCTTCTCCCTCTGACCCTCCCCCCTCTCATGTGCTCTCTGTCTCTCTCATTCTCTCTGTCTCAAATAAATAAATAAAATCTTTAAAAAAAAT
>NW_028003857.1:0-989 GCF_054177405.1 Leptonychotes weddellii | reverse complement strand
GATTTCATGAAGACTTGGGTTTGTGCCCTGGTTGTGATACTAACCAGCTAGGGAGGGTGATCTTTGGCATGTCACTTTACCTCTTAAAATGTAGTCTCTTTTCTGTGAATTTTGGATAATGGTACTGGTTATTTTCACCGAGTTTTGTGAAGATAGATAAAATTAGACAATGTGTATAATGTTGCTTTTTTAAAGTGTAAGTAAAATTAAGCTTTGTCTAAATATTTCCCCTCTGTAGTTAGCAGAGTTTCTTTTAAATGTTTGCCTGGCTTAGCAATACAAAAGGAACAAAAGAGTTTAGATCTGTGTCTGGTCCAGAATTATAAAGAGAAGCAAATTGGTTGCTGCTGGGCCTGGTAGGTGCTCAAAAAAAAAAAAAAAAAGAAAGAAAGAAAGAAAAGAAAAAAGAAAAAAAGGTAGCTCAAAGAATTATATCCTTTCTTGATTTGGATGGCAGTAAAGGTAAAGCCAGGAATTTTAATTTCTTGATTGTATTAGCAAAAGTTGGCTCACCCCTTTTGGTGTGAGAGCTGGTCCTTTAAGAAATTAAGGAATCCAGGGCCTTCACAAGAGGGGGTGAGCTCAAGGGCGCCTGGGTGGCTCAGTTGGTTAAGCGACTGCCTTCGGCTCAGGTCATGATCCTGGAGTCCCTGGATCGAGTCCCACATCGGGCTCCCTGCTTGGCAGGGAGTCTGCTTCTCCCTCTGACCCTCCCCCCTCTCATGTGTTCTCTCTCATTCTCTCTCTCTCTCAAATAAATAAATAAAATCTTTAAAAAAAAAAAAAAAAAAAGAGGGGGTGAGCTCAAGCCAGATTTTTGAGTTTCAACGTCAGGGAGATGGTGGGCGGGAAGTCCTGAAATGTGCCCAGTGCCAACAAAATAAAATAAGGTGCCAGAGGTAAAACAATCCCGGGGAAAGAGGGAGTCAAGATGCATATTAACCATGTCTTTTACTTTCTGTTCTCTGATGCTTGGACATCTGGGGCCT
>NW_028003856.1:0-12098 GCF_054177405.1 Leptonychotes weddellii | reverse complement strand
AGCTGGCCCCTCACCTTCACCCATCAGCAACTCCTATCACATCTAGTTCCGAAACACCTCCCCCTTACGTGTCCCATCTCCATTCTGCGCCTCCCAGACCGTCCCCTGCAGGCACCACTGCACTAGCCTGTGGGCTGATGTTCCTCCTTCTCTTCTTGGTTTCTTCACTCAGCAGGTGGTTGTTGGGTGCGCATGTACTCTTTACAGGTATACCTCATTTTACTGCACTTACTTTACTGCGCTTTGCAGATAATGTGTTTTTACAAATTGAATGTTTATGGCAACCCGACTTTGAGAAAGTCTATTGGTGCCATTTTTCCAAAAACATTTGCTCACTTCCTGTCTCTGTGTCATGTTTTAGTGATTCTCGCAATATTTCAAAATTTTCATTATGATCATACTTTTTTTTTTTTTTAAGATTTTATTTGTCAGAGAGAGAGAGAGAGAGCACAAGCAGGGGAGGGGCAGAGGGAGAGGGAGAAGCAGGCTTCCCGCTGAGCAAGGAGCCCAATGGGGGACTCCATCCCAGGACCCTGGGATCATGACCTGAGCGGAAGGCAGATGCTTAACCAGCTGAGTCACCCAGGTGTCCCATTGTGATTATACTTGTTATGGTGATCTGTGACATTGCTCTCACAATTGTTCTGGGGCACCAGGCACTGCACCCATGAAGATGGTGAACTTAATAGGTAAATGTTTTGTGTGTTCTGACTGTTCCACAGACCAGCCATTCCCCCACCTCTCTCCCTCTCTTCAGGCCTCTCCCTATTCCCTTGAGGTACAACAACATTGAAATTAGGCCAGTTAATAGCCCTACAATGACCTCTTAAACGTTCAAGTGAAAGGAAGAGTCACATGCCTCTCTAAATCACAAGCTAGAAATGAATAAGCTTAGTGAGGAGAGCATGTTGAAAGCCAAGATACACTGAAAGCTAGGCCTCTTACACCAAACAGTTAGCCAAGTCGTGAATGTAAAGGAAAAGTTCTTGAAGGAAATTAAAAGTACTACTCCAGTGAACACACAATGATAAGAAAGCGAAACAGTCTTACTGCTGATGTGGAGGAAGTTTGAGAGGTTTGGATAAAAGATCAAACCAGCTACAACATTCCCTTAAACCAAAGCCTAATCCAGAGCAAGACCCTAACACTCTTCGATTACATGAAGGCTGGGAGGCGTGAGGAAGCTGCAGAAGAAAAGTTGAAGCTAGCAGAGGTTGGTTCATGAGGTTTAAGGAAAGAAGCCATGTTTATGAGGTTTGAGTGCAAGGTGAAACAGCAAGTGCTGATGTAGAATCTGCAGCAAGTTATCCAGAAGACCTGGTGAAGATAATTAATAAGGTGGCTACACTAAACAACAGATTTTCAACGTACATGAAACAGCCTTCTTATTGGAAAAAGGTGCCTTCTAGGACTTTCACAGCTAGAGAAGTCAATGCCTGGCTTCAAAGCTTCAAAAGGACAGGCTGACTCTCTTGTTAGGGGCTATGCTGCTGGCGATTCAGTTGAAGCCAATGTCATTTACCATTTTGAAAATCTTAGGCCCCTTAAAAGTTGTGCTAAATCCACTCTGCCTGTGCTCTATAAATGGAGCAAGAAAGCCTGAATGGCAGCACATCTGTTTACAACATGATTTCATGAATATTTTAAGCCCACTGTTGAGATCTGCTCAGAAAAAGAGCCCTTTCAAGATGTTACTCCTCATTGACAATGCACCTGGTCACCCAAGAGTTCTGATAGAGATGTACAGTGAAATTAACATTGTTTTTGTGCTTGCTGACACAACATCCATTCTGTAGCCCATATGGATCAAGGAGTCATTTCAACTTTTTAGTCTTACTATTTAAGAAATACATTTTGTAAGGCCATAGCTGCTGTAGGTAGTGATTCCTCTGCTGAATCTGGGCAAAGTCAATTGAAAACCTTCCAGGAAGGATTCACCATTCTAGATGCCATTAAGAACACTCGTGATTCATGGGAAGAGGTCAAAATATCAGTATTAACAGGAGTTTGGAAGAAGGTGATTCCAACCCTAATAAATGACTGTGAGGGTTCAAGACTTGAGTGGAGGGAGTAACTGCAGATGTGGTGAAAATAGCAAGAGAACTTGAATGAGAGGTGGAGTCTGAAGATGTGACTGAATTGCTGCAATCTCATGATAAAATGTGAACAGATGAGCAGTTCTCATGGAAGAGCAATGAAAGTGGTTTCTTGAGAAGGAATCTACTCCTGTTGAAGATTTTGTGAAGATGGTTGAAATGACAACAAAGGATTTAGAAATTACATAAACTTGGTTGATAAAGCAGTGGTAGGTTTGAGAGGATTGATTGTAATTTTGAAAGAGGTTTTACTATGGGTAAAATGCTATCAAACAGCATCACATGCTACAGAGAAATCATTCGTGAAAGGAAGAGTCAATCAGTGCAGGAAACGCCCGTTGTTATCTTATTTTAAGAAATTGCCACATCCGCCCCAGCCTTTAGCAACCACCACCCTGATGAGTCAGCAGCCATCAACACTGAGGCAAGACCCTCCACCAGCACAAAGATTGTGACTCACTGAAAGCTCAGATGATGGTTACATTTCTAAGCAATAAAGTACTTTTTAATTAAGGTATGTACATTGTTTTTTTTTAGACATGATACTGTTGTACACTTAATAGACTGTGGTGTAGTGTAAACATATATGCACTGAGAAACCAAAAGATTCATTTGACTTGCTTTAGTTCGGTACTTGCTTTATTGTGGTGGTCTGGGACCAAATTGCAATTATCTTTGAGGTATGCTTATACCATTATCAGCCCCATTGTGTTAATTAGATGTCTTCCTGGTTTATTTAAGTCTGCAATTTAATATATTTTTGAGGTCTTTTGCTTTTCAAAAACAAAATGATTTATAATCTAATTGAAATAACTGTAAACAAATTAGAGTCTTCATGCTTTCCTTTCCATCAACAGAATCCAACGTGGCGGAGTCTTGATTTTGGAATAATGCCAGACCGTCTTGATACATCTGTGTCTTGTTTTGTGGTGAAGATATGGGGTGGAAAGGAGGACATCTACCAGCTTTTGATTGAATGGAAAGTCTGTTTGGATGGGCTGAAATACTTGGGTCAGCAGGTAACTTTTAGACTGTAGTTTTGAGTATTTGTCTTCTCTAAACCTACCTAACCTTTCTGTATATTCTTTAGATTCTACATTTCCTATTATAGAGAACCTTTATGATTGTTTACTTAATTATAGAAATTTTGAGTCATTGCCAAGTTTAAAAATAATTTTTAACTGAAGAAACTTATGAAGAAGCACCCTAAGCTGTTAATTTAAGAGGAATTTTTTTTTTTTTTTGTAGGAAAGAATATGCTTTCCCATAGCATTCTACTTCTTCTGTTTTATTGCACTTGATCTTAGCCAAAAGACCAAGAAGCGATCTTCTGTTTTATTGGATCTAAAAATTAAGTTGCAAATATGGAACATACTCTTAAATACTTCTCTTATGACCAGTAGAGTTGCATTATTTCGGGAAGAAGGAGAACTACTGTTTATTTATTTATTTATTATTATTATTATTATTTTTTTAAAGATTTTATTTATTTATTTGAGACAGAGAGAATGAGAGACAGAGAGCATGAGAGGGAGGAGGGTCAGAGGGAGAAGCGGACTTCCTGCCGAGCAGGGAGCCCGATGCGGGACTCGATCCCGGGACTCCAGGATCATGACCTGAGCCGAAGGCAGTCGCTTAACCAACTGAGCCACCCAGGCGCCCCTATTTATTATTTTTATTATTATTTTTTTTGGAGAGCTACTACTGTTTATTGAGCACAGGGCTGACAAGTGCCTGGCTTGCATACTACTACCAAGTCCCTGTGAGTGAGGTAGCTATTGGATCATAGCACTCTTCTAGCTGAGCTGAGAAGTAGCTCCATAATCCCTTTGGACACAGTGTTCTGGGATGCAACTAGCAATATATCAGAATTGCTGATGATATGAAACCTATTTACCATCCCCAGACATAGGTTATTATACTTAATATTTATAGCAGCCTTGTGAAGGTTGGTATTAGTGCCCTTATTTTCCAGATGGGAAAATTGAACCACAGAGAGTTTAATTACTCAAGATCACACTGCTAGGTAGAGCTAAGATTTAAATCCAGGCCTGGCTGACTTACAGATTCATTCTTTGTGCTGTACCACACTGATACATACATGTAGTCCTTGGTAACCTACCTTGGAATAAATGCTGTGTCTTTTTGTGATACCTGTGGGATACTGTTAAAGGTAACTCCAAAATGTTAGTCATGTCTATGAATATCCTTGATGTTTCTTAATATTTATTCAATATAGACTTTCTGGTATATTTCTTTTATTTATTTGTTTATTTATTTATATTATTTTTTTTAGAGACAGAGCGTGTGCACATGAACGGGGGTTGGGGTTGAAGGGGCAGAGGGGGAGAGGGAGAGAGAGAAAGAGAGAGAGAGAGAATCTTAAGCAGGCTCCATACCCAGTGCAGAGCCTGACATAGGGCTCGATCTTATGACCCTGAGAAAATGACCTGAGCTGAAATCAGAAGTCGGATGCTTAACCAACTGAGCCACCCAGGCGCCCCTGCTTTATTTCTTTTAAAGAAACAATTTAGTTCTACATATTTTTTTTCAGATTAAAAAAACCCCTCTGCCCTCATTTTGCTTACCATATACTTTATTTTGTGTCTTCCTATAGTAGATCAGAACAGTGCATGTAATAGATATTTTCCATAACTGAATTCTAACTGCTATAGATTCTTAAGCTTTTTTTGTTTTTTATATTTTTCCTTCTGTTTTATGACTGATCTCAGCGAAAATTTTTAAAATAATGACTTTTGGCTTAGGGCCTTTCTCCTCTCTTTCAGTATGAGATACTTGTTGCCTTTTGGCTGGCCAGCCAGAGCCCTGCACTGAGGTGCATACTTTTTCTGTCTTCCCACATACTGTAGTTGACTCTCTGTGTATAGACTATGGTATTGAGCACTTATCTTCTGGAAGTACTTACATTTCATGGAGGATGATGCTTCTTAACATTAGAGTTGTATACCTATAGTTTGGTAGGGGAGTTTTTGGCCAAAGAAGATGGACTTCATGCTTTTCAACTCACATATTCCTTAGGTAGTGATCTTCTTAAAATACCCAACTGTGTTTATGTCGAACCTGCTCTAATTTCAGAGTCAGCTTTTGGGTGTCTTCTTACAAAGCTGGTTATGTGGGTATAACGGAGAACAAGAGCAAGAGAAAACATGTTTTTTAAGCCAGTTAGAAACTTATCATTGTAGAAAGTCAAAACTCTCCTACAAAATAGATATAACAAGTAACATACTACTAGAAAATCAGATAAAATAAAATTACAAATTTTCAGAGGAAAGCAAGACTAAGATGTATCAGGAGAATAGCTAGAATTACTTAGGTTCATTGACTGATCATCTGCTTTCTACCAGGTATTACTCTTACTGTTAAGGTTCCAGAGACTGATAAGACAAGATCCTTAGACTTGGTAAACTGATGATTGGTGAATACCTGCATAGACCTGCATGGTACCATACTGTTTTGATTGTTATAGCTTTGTAATATAATTTGGAGGAGTATATGGAAGAGGTATTTAGACAAGTTGGGATAGAGTCAAGGAGGGCTGACTTTTGAATGAAATTTTTTTTACAGGTCAGGTTTGTTGGGGTATAATATATATACAATGAAATTCACCCTTTTAAGGTATGCAGTTCAGTGGGTTTGACAAATGTATAGTCTAGTAACCACCACAATGAATAATGCTGCTGTGAATATTTAAATATAGGTCTTTATGTTGATGTATGTTGTCATTTCTCTTGAGTAAATACATAGGAATGGAATTTCTGGGTCTAGTGGTAAGTGTATGTGTTGAAATTTCTAAGAAGCTGCCAAGTTGTTTTCCATTCTAGTGGGTTTTAGCCATTATGATGGATTTGAAATGGTATCTTGTGATTTTTTTTTTTAAGTTTTAATTTTAATTATCCGGTGTTCATCACAAGTGCCCTCCTTAATCCCTATCACCTATTTCATCTGTCCCCCACCTACCTCCCCTTTGGTAACCACCAATTTTTTCTCTCTAGCTAAGAGTCTGTTTCTTGGTTTGTCTCT
Organism: Leptonychotes weddellii; assembly: GCF_054177405.1. Classification (NCBI taxonomy): domain Eukaryota; kingdom Metazoa; phylum Chordata; class Mammalia; order Carnivora; family Phocidae; genus Leptonychotes; species Leptonychotes weddellii. The sequence goes on along the minus strand of NW_028003856.1, from coordinate 5,961 downwards.
CTTTTTCCCCCCTTTGCTTGTTTGTTGCATTTCTTAAATTCTACATGTGAGTGAAATCATATGGTATTTATCTTTTTCTGGTTGATTTATTTCACTTAGCATTATACTCTCAAGCTCCCTCCATATCATTGCAAATTGCAAGATTTCATTCTTTTTTATGGTTGAGTAATATTCCTTGTGTGTGTGTGTGTGTGTGTGTGTGTGTATACACACCACATCTTCTTTATCCATTCATCAATCGATGGACACTTCGGCTGCTTCCATATCTTGACTATTGTAAATAAAGCTACTCTAAACATAGGGATGCATGTATCCCTTTGAATTAGTGTTTTTGTATTATTTGGGTAAATACTTACTAATGCAGGGGCGCCTGGGTGGCTCATCGTTGGGCGTCTGCCTTTGGCTCAGGTCATGATCCTGGGGCCCTAGGATTGAGCCCCGCATCGGGCTCCCTGCTCTGCGGGAAGCCTGCTTCTCCCTCTCCCACTCCCCCTGCTTGTGTTCTCTCTCTCGCTGTGTCTCTCTCTGTCAAATAAATAAATAAAATCTTTAAAAAAAAAAATGCAATTGCTGGATCGTAGGGTAGTTCTGTTTTTAACTTTTTGAGGTAACTCCATACTGTTTTCCACAGTGGCTGCACCAGTTTGCATTCCGCCAACAGGGTTGGCAGAATGCAGAAGGGTTCCTTTCTCTCCACATCCTTGCCAACACCTGTTGTTTCTTGTGTTCTTGATTTTATCCATTCTGACAGTTGTGATATCTCATTGTAGTTTTGATTTGCGTTTCCCTGATGATAAGTGATGATGAGCAGCTTTTCATGTGTCTGTTGGCCATCTGTATGTCTTCTTTGGAGAAAAGTCTGTTCATGTCTTTTGCCCATTTTTTTAATTGGATTATTTGCTTTTTGGGTGTTGAGTTTTATAAATTCTTTATATATTTCGGATACTAACCCTTTATTTGATGTGTCATTTGCACATATCTTCTCCTATTCAGTAGGTTGCCTTTTAGTTTTGTTGTTTCCTTGGCTGTGCAGAAGTTTTTTATTTTGATATAGTCCCAATAGTTTATTTTTGCTTTTGCTTCCCTTGTCACAGGGGACCTAGCTAAAAAAAAGTTGGTGTCGCCAAAGTCAGAGAAATTACTGCCTGTGCTCTTTTCTAGGATTTTTTTTTTTTTAAGATTTTTATTTATTTATTTGAGAGAGAGAGAATGAGAGACAGAGAGCATGAGAAGGAGGAAGGTCAGAGGGAGAAGCAGACTCCCCGCCGAGCAGGGAGCCCGATGCGGGACTCGATCCCGGGACTCCAGGATCATGACCTGAGCCGAAGGCAGTCGCTTAACCAGCTGAGCCACCCAGGCGCCCTTTTCTAGGATTTTTATGGTTTCAGGCCTCACATTTAGGTCTTTAATCCATTTTGAATTTATTTTTGTGTATTGTGTAAGAAAGTGGTCCAGTTTCATTCTTTTGCCCGCGGCTGTCTAGTTTTCCCAACACCATTTGTTGAAGAGACTGTCTTTTTCCCACTGGATATTCTTTCCTGCTTTGTCGAAGATTGATTGACCATATAATTGTGGGTTTATTTCTAGATACTCTATTCTGTTCTATTGATCTATGTGTTTTTGTGCCAATACCATACTGTTTTGATTATTGCAGCTTTGTAATATAACTTGAAATCTGGCATTGTGATGCCTCCAGATTTGCTTTTCTTTTTCAAGATTGCTTTAGAGATTCAGGGTCTTTTGTGGTTCCATACAAATTTTAGGATTGTTTGTTCTATTTCTATGGAAAATGCTATTGGTATTTTGACAGGGATTGCATTAAATATGTAGATTGCTTTGAGTAGTATAGACAATTTTAACAATACTTGTTCTTCCAATCCATGAGCATGGAATTTGGAATGTCTTTCCATTTCTTTGTGTTGTCTTCAATTTCTTTCATCAGTGTTTTATAGTTTTCAGAGTACAGGTCTTTCACCTCTTTGGTTAGATTTATTCCTAGGTATCTTATTATTTTGGGTGTAATTGTGAATGGGATTGTTTTTTTTCTATTTATTTTTTAAAAAAGATTTTATTTATTTATTTGATAGAGAGAGAGAGAGAGGAAGAGAACAAGCGGGGGGAGTGGCAGAGGAAGAGGGACAAGCAGACTGCCGATGCTGGGCTCGATCCCAGGACCCCAGGATCATGACCTGAGCCAAAGGCAGATGCTTAATCAACTGAGCCACCCAAGTGCCCCTGGGATTGTTTTCTTAATTTCTCTTTCTGCTGCTTCATTATGGGTATATAGAATCTTATGATTTTATTTGAATTTATCTAGTGATGAAGTCATGTTAAACAATAAAAAATGTTTATTTGTCATCATTCTCTCTCTTGCCCCTTTTTGGGTGAAATGTTTATTCAGATCTTTTGACCAATTTTTATTTGGCTGTTTGAATTCTCATTATTGACTTGTAAAATTTCTGTCTGTATTCTGGATATGAGTCAGTTCTTTATAAGATAGTATTTTCTGAATATTTTCTGCCAGTCTGGCTTGTCCCCCCCACTTTTTTTTAATGTTTTATTTATTTATTTGACACACAGAGAGAGAGAGCACAAACAGGCAGAGTGGCAGGCAAAGGGAGAGGGAGAAGCAGGCTCCCTGCTGAGTAGGGAGCCTACCACGGGACTCAATCCGAGGACCCTGGGATCATGACCTGAGCCAAAGGCAGACGCTTAACCCACTGAGCCACCCAGGCGCCCCTTGTCCTTTCATTTCTTTAAGTGTCATTTAAATAACAGAAATTTATAAGTGTTAAAGTCTACTGTATCGGTTTTTGCTTTTATGTTTCATACTTTTTGTGTCTTATCTAAGACATATTTGCCTAATCCAAGATCACAGAGATTTTCTCCTGTGGGGTTTCTCCTCTAGAAGTTTTGTGGTATTAGGTTTTATGTTTATTATCTATGATCATTTTGGATTAACTTTTATTTAAGGTGTAAATTTCATTGTTTTGCAGATGGATGAACATTTGTTCCTGTACTCTGTTGTAAGAGCTATTATTTCCCCATTGAATTACCTTGTTATCTTTGTTGAAAATCAATTGTTTAAAATAATTTTTGTGGGTCTGTTTCTGGACTCTCTTCTATTTCATTGTTCTACATGTCTGTCTTTATGCCCATACCACATTATCTTGAATACTGTAGTTTTGTACATCAGGAATTGAGGTAATATGAATCCTCCAACTTTGATCTTTTTTCAGAATTGTCCTGGCTATTTTAGATCTTTTGCCTTTATGTATACACTTTAGAATTAATTTGTCAATTCTACAAAAATCTGAGAAAATTTGGGGAGAATTGACATCTTAATAGTATTGGATATTTCAGTCTATGGACATGGTATATCTCTCCATTTGTGAAAATCTTTGATTTCACTCGTTTTGTAGTTTTAAGTATACAGGTCTTGCACATATTTTGTTAGATTTGTACTTGTGGATTCCATGTTTTTTATGCTAGTTTAAATGCTATTCATTTAAAAAATATTCCTATTTCCAGTTGTTGTTGCTAGTATATAGAAACATTTCTATATTGAGCATGTATTCTGTGGCCTTGCTAAACTCATTTATTAGATCTAATAGCTTTTTTTTGGTAGATTCCTTTTGTAGATTGCTATGTAGGCAATCATGCCTGTAAATGTCTTATTTCTTCCTTTCTAATGAATATGTGTTTTTCTCTTTTCTTATCATTTCATTGGTAAGACCTCAGTACAATGTTGAATAGAAGTGAGTAGAGTGGGCATCCTTGTTTTGTTACTGATGTTGTGTAAAAGTATTCAGGCTTTCATTATTAAGTATAATATTAGCTGTAAATTTTGTAGACACTTTATGAAAGGAAAGGAAATTTCCTTTCATAATGGATTACATTTGCTAATATTTTATTAAGGCTTTTTTATCTATGTCCATGGGGGATATTGGTCTGTACTTTTCTTGCATTGTCCTTGTCTGGTTTAGTATGAGAGTAATGCTGGTCTTGTAAAATGGATTGGGATGCCTTTACTCTTCTGTTTTCTGGAGGAATTTGTGTAAAATTGGTATTACTTATTCAGCAAATATTTGACAGAATTCTTCAGTGAACTCATCTGGGTGTTAAGATTTCCCTGTGGGAAAGTTTAAAATATGACTTCTGTTACTTTATTAGATGTGGGGCTATTTAGCTTATCTATGTCTTCTTATGCTTTGATAGTTTGTCTTCCAAAGAATTTATCGGTTTTACCTAAGATTTCAAGTTTATTAGTATAAAGATTTTCACAATATTACTATATCCTTGTAATGTATATAGGCTATATAATGATCCTTTCCTCTTTCATTCTTGCTATCTGTAATTTCTGTCTCCTCTCTTTTGATCACTCTGCTTAGAGACTTATCTGTTTTCTTAGGTTTTCAAATAACTAGTGTTTGGTTTCATTGATTATTGTTATTGTTTTCAGTTTCATTGATTTCTGATTTTATCCTTTAATTTTCTTTCTTTTGCTTGCTTTGGGTTTACTTTGCTCTTCTTTACTAGTTTCTTAAGGTAGGATTTTTGCATTACTGTTTTGAGACTTCTCTTTTCTAGAGTAAGCATCTAGTAAATTTTCCCCTAAGCCTTGCTTTAACTGTGACTCACAAACTTTTTTTTTTTAATATTTTATTTATTTATTTGACAGAGAGAGACGCAGCAAGAGAGGGAACACAAGCAGGGGGAGTGGGAGAGGGAGAAGCAGGCTTCCCGCTGAGCAGGGAGCCTGATGCGGGGCTCGATCCCAGGACCCTGAGATCATGACCTGAGCTGAATGCAGACGCTTAATGACTGAGCACCCAGACGCGCCATGACTCACAAACTTTGATGTTATATTTTCATTTTCATTCAATTCAGAATATTTTCTAATTTCCCTTTTATTTCTTCTTGTTCCATTAGTTATTTAGAGATACAGTGTTTAATTTTCAAACATTTGTGGATTTTCCAGATATCCTTCTTTTGTTGTTTTCTACTTGAATTCTGTTGAGTTTAGAGAAAATAGTTTGTATGATTTCAATCTTTTCAGCTTTTTTTTTTTTTTTTTTTTTGACAGAGAGACACAGCAAGAGAGGGAACACAGCAGGGGGAGTGGGAGAGGGAAAAGCAGGCCCCCCGCAGAGCAGGGAGCCTGATGCGGGGCTTGATCCCAGGACCCTGGATCATGACCTGAGCCGAAGGCAGATGCTTAACGACTGAGCCACTCAGGCGCCCCTCTTTTAAGCTTGTTTGAGGCTTATTTTATGGCCTAGAATATAAAATCTCTTTTTTGGTGAATGTTTCCTGTACAAGTGATGTGTATTCTGTTGTTGAATCCAGATGTCAGTTAGGTTAAATTAATTGATAATCTTGAGTGAAATTTGGATGCTATGTTGGATTTAGCCAGAGGAGATGGGGGTAGGCATGGAAGTATGATAAAACAGAGCATAATCTGATTCATTCATTTTTACTTGAAACTAGAGTCCAGAGTGATGATGCAAATTAGATATTATTATCTTTAAACTTTTTTTTTAAAGATTTTATTTATTTATTTGACAGAGAGAGACACAGGCCAAAGGCAGACGCTTAATGACTGAGCCACCCAGGCGCCCCTAAACTGTCTTCTTGAAAATAGATCTTTTGTGTTTTTTTCTGGGACTTTATAGTTTTTAAATAAAGCACTCTTGGGCACCTGGGTGGCTCAGTTGGTTGAGCGACTGCCTTCGGCTCGGGTCATGATCCTGGAGTCCCGGGATCGAGTCCCGCATCGGGCTCCCTGCTCGGCGGGGAGTCTGCTTCTCCCTCTGGCCCTCCTCCCTCTCATGCTCTCTGTCTCTCATTCTCTCTCTCTCAAATAAATAAATAAAATCTTTAAATAAATAAATAAATAAAGCACTCTTATAGACTAATTGGATTGTGTTTTCTTTGAGATCAGAGGATGTATAGTATGTC
>NW_028003855.1:0-200 GCF_054177405.1 Leptonychotes weddellii | reverse complement strand
TGATAAAAAATATGTAGAGAATTTTCATTTCATTCTCAATAATTATTCTGTCTGTATGACTGTGCTGATGTAAGAAATATATGGGCGTGGGCTTTTCCATAACAGAAATTGGATGTGAGGGCGATCTGGCTGCGACATCTGTCACCCCATTGATCGCCAGGGTTGATTCGGCTGATCTGGCTGGCTAGGCGGGTGTCCCT
>NW_028003854.1:0-200 GCF_054177405.1 Leptonychotes weddellii | reverse complement strand
GAAAAAAAAAAAAAAAAGTGTGGCAGTGTGTGCCATTTTCATACCATACTGGAAAAACACCCCTAACTGAAACAGACTGATGCATAGCTCTGGGCTCTAGGAAACAATGATACTGGCTTAATGCAAGATATAGAATGTACAAGAATAGCTTACCAAAAACAAGCTGTGACCATGTCTAAAACAATATCCTTTGTAGGAAT
>NW_028003853.1:0-200 GCF_054177405.1 Leptonychotes weddellii | reverse complement strand
GTTTACATAAAGGACAACTTCAAAAGTCTGCAGAACTTTAAATGATATCAGATACACCTTCAAAAAATGCTGGTATACAGTTAGATTTCTGAATAATTCTTTAAAAACGTTAGATTTAGGGCACCTGGGTGGCTCAGTCATTAAGCGTCTGCCTTTGGCTCAGGTCATGGTCCCAGGGTCCTGGGATCGAGCCCCACATT
>NW_028003852.1:0-200 GCF_054177405.1 Leptonychotes weddellii | reverse complement strand
ACGAACCATGAGAGACGATGGACTCTGAAAAACAAACAGGGTTCTAGAGGGGAGGGGGGTGGGAGGATGGGTTAGCCTGGTGGTGGGTATTGAGGAGGGCACATTCTGCATGGAGCACTGGGTGTTATGCACAAACAATGAATCATGGAACACTTCATCTAAAACTAATGATGTAATGTATGGGGATTAACATAAGAATT
>NW_028003851.1:0-200 GCF_054177405.1 Leptonychotes weddellii | reverse complement strand
TTTTTTTTTTTTTTTTTTAAAGATTTTATTTATTTATTTGAGACAGAGAGAATGAGAGAGAGAGAGCACATGAGAGGGGGGAGGGTCAGAGGGAGAAGCAGGCACCCCGCCGAGCAGGGAGCCCGATGCGGGACTCGATCCAGGGACTCCGGGATCATGACCTGAGCCGAAGGCAGTCGCTTAACCAACTGAGCCACCCA
>NW_028003850.1:0-200 GCF_054177405.1 Leptonychotes weddellii | reverse complement strand
GACCCCGTCTCCTCCTGCCCACAGGTCTTTATCTTCTCACCAAGCAGCAGTCAGCAAATCTGCCTCCGCCAGTTTTTGTAAATTAAGATTTATTACAACACGGGCACCTGGGTGGCTCAGTCGTTAAGCGTCTGCCTTCGGCTCAGGTCATGGTCCCAGGGTCCTGGGATCGAGCCCCACGTCAGGCTCCCTGCTCCGCG
>NW_028003849.1:0-200 GCF_054177405.1 Leptonychotes weddellii | reverse complement strand
TGCGGAGCAGGGAGCCTGACGTGGGGCTCGATCCCAGGACCCTGGGACCATGACCTGAGCCGAAGGCAGACGCTTAACGACTGAGCCACCCAGGTGCCCGTGTTGTAATAAATCTTAATTTACAAAAACTGGCGGAGGCAGATTTGCTGACTGCTGCTTGGTGAGAAGATAAAGACCTGTGGGCAGGAGGAGACGGGGTT
>NW_028003848.1:0-200 GCF_054177405.1 Leptonychotes weddellii | reverse complement strand
TTTTTTTTTTTAAAGATTTTATTTATTCATTTGAGACACAGAGATAGAGAGAGAGCGAACATGAGCAGGGAGAGAGGCAGAGGGAGAGGGAGAAGCAGGCTCCCCACTGAACAGGGAGCCCAATGTGGGGCTCGATCCCAGGACCCGGAGATCATGACTTGAGCCGAAGGCAGAGGCTTAACTAACTGAGCCACCCAGGC
>NW_028003847.1:0-200 GCF_054177405.1 Leptonychotes weddellii | reverse complement strand
CTTTTTTTTTTAAAGATTTTATTTATTCATTTGAGACACAGAGATAGAGAGAGAGCGAACATGAGCAGGGAGAGAGGCAGAGGGAGAGGGAGAAGCAGGCTCCCCACTGAACAGGGAGCCCAATGTGGGGCTCGATCCCAGGACCCGGAGATCATGACTTGAGCCGAAGGCAGAGGCTTAACTAACTGAGCCACCCAGGT
>NW_028003846.1:0-200 GCF_054177405.1 Leptonychotes weddellii | reverse complement strand
TTTTTTTTTTTAAAGATTTTATTTATTTATTTGACAGAGAGAGACACAGCGAGAGAGGGAACACAAGCAGGGGGAGTGGGAGAGGGAGAAGCAGGCTCCCCGCAGAGCAGGGAGCCCGATGCGGGACTCGATCCCAGGACCCTGGGATCATGACCTGAGCTGAAGGCAGTTGCTTAACCAACTGAGCCACCCAGGCGCCC
>NW_028003845.1:0-989 GCF_054177405.1 Leptonychotes weddellii | reverse complement strand
TTATGTGATAAAGCAAGGATAAAATAGTTCTAGTTGGTAATTTTACAGTCCTATCAAAATATGACAGAATCTATATAGTCCTGTGTTTAGAATATGTGGTACCAGCCCAGCTTCAACCTGTTCATACAAAAGACTTTTATCAAGCTTTAATTCCAGAGGTATTTATGTCTTTCATAGTGATTGGTTAAATTAGGACCAAGATTTATGGATTTAGTTGTACATTTTTATATAATATGAGCTCTGTTACATCTAGAACTACTTGAAGCAAAGTTTGTGGTAAATAAATGGTTAAGATATGTTATGAATCTCACCTAAGCAGAATAGAGTAAGAATAATAGAGAATTGACATCAGATACATTACCAGAAGAAAATGGTTTATGAGGGCAAAGAAGTGAGAATATTAATTGTTCAATGATTTAAAAAGAGCAACAACTGTCTCTGATAAGGAATTACTATATATTTCTCAGATTTCCTTAGGGTTTAGAAGGCTACACTTATATAGGAGTGGGACTCAAGCATAGAGAATAAAAACAGTTAAAAATGGTACGTTGAGGGTTTTGGCATTTGAAATTGTTAAATTAAACTTGAAAATCTGTATTGCTAACAAACCGAATTAATTACATTGTGGCTCCTGATTAAGCAATCTGTGATCAATTGAAGGTTAAATAGGGATTATCATGGTTATATGATTTTGATTTACAGTTGGATAGTGGTTAGATAGATAGCATACTTTTAAAGCATATATATATATTTTTAAATTTTTTATTGTTATGTTAATCACCATACAGTACATCATTAGTTTTAGATGTAGTGTTCCATGATTCATTGTTTGTGCATAACACCCAGTGCTCCATGCAGAATGTGCCCTCCTCAATACCCACCACCAGGCTAACCCATCCTCCCACCCCCCTCCCCTCTAGAACCCTCAGTTTGTTTTTCAGAGTCCATCGTCTCTCATGGTTCGTCTACCCCTCCGATTTCCCCCCTTC
>NW_028003844.1:0-200 GCF_054177405.1 Leptonychotes weddellii | reverse complement strand
TTTTTTTTTTTAAAGATTTTATTTATTTATTTGAGACAGAATGAGAGAGAGAAGAGAGCACATGAGAGGGGGGAGGGGCAGAGGGAGAAGCAGGCTCCCCGTCGAGCAGGGAGCCCGATGCGGGACTCGATCCAGGGACTCCGGGATCATGACCTGAGCCGAAGGCAGTCGCTTAACCGACTGAGCCACCCAGGTGCCCA
>NW_028003843.1:0-200 GCF_054177405.1 Leptonychotes weddellii | reverse complement strand
TTTTTTTTTTTTTTTAAAGATTTTATTTATTTATTTGAGACAGAGAGAGAATGAGAGAGAGAGAGCACATGAGAGGGGGGAGGGTCAGAGGGAGAAGCAGGCTCCCCGCCGAGCAGGGAGCCCGATGCGGGACTCGATCCAGGGACTCCAGGATCATGACCTGAGCCGAAGGCAGTCGCTCAACCAACTGAGCCACCCAG
>NW_028003842.1:0-200 GCF_054177405.1 Leptonychotes weddellii | reverse complement strand
TTTTTTTTTTTTTTAAAGATTTTATTTATTTATTTGAGACAGAGAGAATGAGAGAGACAGAGAGCACATGAGAGGGGGGAGGGTCAGAGGGAGAAGCAGGCTCCCTGCCGAGCAGGGAGCCCGATGCGGGACTCGATCCAGGGACTCCAGGATCATGACCTGAGCCGAAGGCAGTCGCTTAACCAACTGAGCCACCCAGG
>NW_028003841.1:0-200 GCF_054177405.1 Leptonychotes weddellii | reverse complement strand
TGTCCAGGGGCTGGCAATTATTGAGTGTTTAATAAATAGAATTCATCATGCTTATGATAGCATTTCTGCCATTTCTAAGGGTTTCAGTACCTTCCACCCCCCAAATAACAATACCATAAAAAAAAAATCCTTCCCCAGTTGAAGGGAACTTATACCTTCAGGAGTATTTAAGACTGTTTCCAGTGTGTCTGAAGTGCCTT
>NW_028003840.1:0-200 GCF_054177405.1 Leptonychotes weddellii | reverse complement strand
TTTTTTTTTTTTTAAAGATTTTATTTATTTATTTGAGAGAGAGAGAATGAGAGACAGAGAGCACGAGAGGGAAGAGGGCAGAGGGAGAAGCAGACCCCCTGCTGAGCAGGGAGCCCGATGTGGGACTCGATCCCGGGACTCCAGGATCATGACCTGAGCCGAAGGCAGTCGCTTAACCAACTGAGCCACCCAGGCGCCCC
>NW_028003839.1:0-200 GCF_054177405.1 Leptonychotes weddellii | reverse complement strand
CTTTTTTTTTTTTAAAGATTTTATTTATTTATTTGAGAGAGAGAGAATGAGAGACAGAGAGCACGAGAGGGAAGAGGGCAGAGGGAGAAGCAGACCCCCTGCTGAGCAGGGAGCCCGATGTGGGACTCGATCCCGGGACTCCAGGATCATGACCTGAGCCGAAGGCAGTCGCTTAACCAACTGAGCCACCCAGGCGCCCT
>NW_028003838.1:0-200 GCF_054177405.1 Leptonychotes weddellii | reverse complement strand
CCTGAATGCTATTCAAAGGGAAATTAATCTTTAGTAGGGAGAAAGCAGGGGGTGGGGTGGGGGAGTTTGAGTTATGAGGAAGGAGGTATAGGATGCCATCTTAGCCAAGACCTAAAAAAAAAAAAAAAATGGGCACAAGGACCCCTCCTATGGAGGGAGGGTTGTAACATTTTGGCCTCCGGCAGCCCTAGGTTTAGGAT
>NW_028003837.1:0-200 GCF_054177405.1 Leptonychotes weddellii | reverse complement strand
TCTGAATGCTATTCAAAGGGAAATTAATCTTTAGTAGGGAGAAAGCAGGGGGTGGGGTGGGGGAGTTTGAGTTATGAGGAAGGAGGTATAGGATGCCATCTTAGCCAAGACCTAAAAAAAAAAAAAAAATGGGCACAAGGACCCCTCCTATGGAGGGAGGGTTGTAACATTTTGGCCTCCGGCAGCCCTAGGTTTAGGAC
>NW_028003836.1:0-200 GCF_054177405.1 Leptonychotes weddellii | reverse complement strand
GTGTGGGTCCTGCCTCAGGGTCTAGGGAGGGGGTGACAGAGCGCCTGGGCGGGGTACCCCGTTGTCCCCCCCAGCCGACTCTCCTGAGGGGACTGCGCCCCCCACCCTCTGCCCCCCAGGCTGGGGCTCGGGCAATCGACCTGGGGAAACCCTGCACCCACAGGAGCGTTCGGCCCTGGGCCCTGAGCAGGGGACGTGGC
>NW_028003835.1:0-200 GCF_054177405.1 Leptonychotes weddellii | reverse complement strand
TTTTTTTTTTTTTTTAAAGATTTTATTTATTTATTTGAGAGAGAGAGAATGAGAGACAGAGAGCATGAGAGGGAGGAGGGTCAGAGGGAGAAGCAGACTCCCTGCCGAGCAGGGAGCCCAATGCGGGACTCGATCCCGGGACTCCAGGATCATGACCTGAGCCGAAGGCAGTCGCTTAACCAACTGAGCCACCCAGGCGC
>NW_028003834.1:0-989 GCF_054177405.1 Leptonychotes weddellii | reverse complement strand
GTCAGGCAATGGATGTGAAACTCTTTGTAAATTGTACAAGATATGTAAATTAAAGAGGTAATGAATTTTGATGCTATAATAAACATCTATTTATGTGACTATTCACAAAGAAAACTCCCTTAATCTTAATGGGTTTGCAAGTCCTTATTCCTTCCATCACATTTTAAAAATTTAGCTGTTTTTAACTGAAAAAGTAACACAAAATAAAAATTTTTCAAACACTATGAAAAGGTATACAAAATATTAAATCTTCATCATCCTAGATTCCTAGTCCTCTACTTCTCTTCTTTAGAGGTAGTTCCAATTACTAATATCTTGTGAAACTTTCCAGAAATATTCTATGCACATATAAGCACATATGTTCCTCTTTTAAAAACACACGGAAGTCTACTATGCACCGTGTGCTTATCTTCCTTTTATTTTAACATAAGAATATACCTTGAATATTGGTTCATAGCATACAGATTGACATTTTTCCCCCCACAGTGGTGTTGTATTTCATTTTATGAACTGCCATAGATATTTAATCTGTCCCTTTTTTCCATCACTTCCTAAGCCATTTCTGGTCCAATGAGTCTCTGCAGGTAAATAGCATGAGTCAATAACCCAAGCTGGATAAATTCCCAACCAGTTCTTATAAAGAGTTTACTTTAGGAAGTATTTGGGAGGATAAAGGAGATGCTCAGAATCTAGGGCTGATGTCAGAAACAATGAAGGAAGACTATGATCCTGCTTTTCTTATATAATATCTACAATGACCTCTGGATCTTCAAGGTAAAAATAAAGGTGACCCTCTAAAAGGACATCTCAAGAGTAGAAACTTTGAATACAAGAAATCTGGATTAGAAAACAAAATCTGTTTTGTTATTTTCTGGAATAAGATTAGTAAGCTATCTGCTAATATTGCCCATGGGAGCAGTATTTTTTTTTTATTATTATTATGTTACATTAATCACCATACCTTACATCATTAGTTTTTGATGTAGTGT
>NW_028003833.1:0-200 GCF_054177405.1 Leptonychotes weddellii | reverse complement strand
TTTTTTTTTTTAAAGATTTTATTTATTTATTTGACAGAGAGAGAGATAGCGAGAGCAGGAACACAAGCAGGGGGAGTGGGAGAGGGAGAAGCAGGCTTCCCGCCGAGCAGGGAGCCCGATGTGGGACTCGATCCCAGGACCCTGGGACCATGACCTGAGCCGAAGGCAGACGCTTAACGACTGAGCCACCCAGGCACCCG
>NW_028003832.1:0-200 GCF_054177405.1 Leptonychotes weddellii | reverse complement strand
GGGCGCCTGGGTGGCTCAGTTGGTTAAGCGACTGCCTTCGGCTCAGGTCATGATCCTGGAGTCCCTGGATCGAGTCCCGCATCGGGCTCCCTGCTCGGCAGGGAGTCTGCTTCTCCCTCTGACCCTCCCCCCTCTCATGTGCTCTCTCTCTCTCTCATTCTGTCTCAAATAAATAAATAAAATCTTTAAAAAAAAAAAAG
>NW_028003831.1:0-200 GCF_054177405.1 Leptonychotes weddellii | reverse complement strand
GGCGCCTGGGTGGCTCAGTTGGTTAAGCGACTGCCTTCGGCTCAGGTCATGATCCTGGAGTCCCGGGATCGAGTCCCGCATCGGGCTCCCTGCTTGGCGGGGAGTCTGCTTCTCCCTCTCCCACTCCCCGTTTGTGTTCCCTCTCTCGCTGTGTCTTTCTCTGTCAAATAAATAAATAAAATCTTTAAAAAAAAAAAAAG
>NW_028003830.1:0-200 GCF_054177405.1 Leptonychotes weddellii | reverse complement strand
TTTTTTTTTTTAAAGATTTTTATTTATTTATTTGACAGAGAGAGAGATAGCGAGAGCAGGAACACAAGCAGGGGGAGTGGGAGAGGGAGAAGCAGGCTTCCTGCCGAGCAGGGAGCCCGATGTGGGACTCGATCCCAGGACCCTGGGATCATGACCTGAGCCGAAGGCAGACGCTTAATGACTGAGCCACCCAGGCGCCC
>NW_028003829.1:0-200 GCF_054177405.1 Leptonychotes weddellii | reverse complement strand
TTTTTTTTTTTTAAAGATTTTATTTATTTATTTGAGAGAGAGAGAATGAGAGAGAGAGAGAGCACGAGAGGGAAGAGGGCAGAGGGAGAAGCAGACCCCCTGCTGAGCAGGGAGCCCGATGTGGGACTCGATCCCGGGACTCCAGGATCATGACCTGAGCCGAAGGCAGTCGCTTAACCAACTGAGCCACCCAGGCGCCC
>NW_028003828.1:0-200 GCF_054177405.1 Leptonychotes weddellii | reverse complement strand
GATCCCATTTACAATTGCACCCAAAACCATAAGATACCTAGGAATAAATCTAACCAAAGAGGCAAAGAATCTGTACTCAGAAAACTATAAAATACTCATGAAAGAAATTGAGGAAGACACAAAGAAATGGAAAAATGTTCCATGCTCATGGATTGGAAGAACAAATATTGTGAAGATGTCAATGCTACCTAGAGCAATCT
>NW_028003827.1:0-200 GCF_054177405.1 Leptonychotes weddellii | reverse complement strand
TATTTTTTTTTATTCTTATGTTAATCCCCATACATTACATCATTAGTTCTAGATGAAGTGTTCCATGATTCATTGTTCGTGCACAACACCCAGTGCTCCATGCAGAACGTGCCCTCCTCAATACCCACCACCAGGCCAACCCATCCTCCCACCCCCCTCCCCTCTAGAACCCTCAGTTTGTTTTTCAGAGTCCATCTTCT
>NW_028003826.1:0-200 GCF_054177405.1 Leptonychotes weddellii | reverse complement strand
TTATTCTTATGTTAATCCCCATACATTACATCATTAGTTTTAGATGTAGTGTTCCATGATTCATTGTTTGTGCATAACACCCAGTGCTCCATGCAGAATGTGCCCTCCTCAATACCCACCACCAGGCTAACCCATCCTCCCACCCCCCTCCCCTCTAGAACCCTCAGTTTGTTTTTCAGAGTCCATCGTCTCTCATGGTT
>NW_028003825.1:0-200 GCF_054177405.1 Leptonychotes weddellii | reverse complement strand
TTTTTTTTTTTTTTTAAGATTTTATTTATTTATTTGAGAGAGAGAGAATGAGAGACAGAGAGCACGAGAGGGAAGAGGGCAGAGGGAGAAGCAGACCCCCTGCTGAGCAGGGAGCCCGATGTGGGACTCGATCCCGGGACTCCAGGATCATGACCTGAGCCGAAGGCAGTCGCTTAACCAACTGAGCCACCCAGGCGCCC
>NW_028003824.1:0-200 GCF_054177405.1 Leptonychotes weddellii | reverse complement strand
TTTTTTTTTTTTAAAGATTTTATTTATTTATTTGAGAGAGAGAATGAGAGACAGAGAGCATGAGAGGGAGGAGGGTCAGAGGGAGAAGCAGACTCCCTGCCGAGCAGAGAGCCTGATGCGGGACTCGATCCCGGGACTCCAGGATCATGACCTGAGCCGAAGGCAGTCGCTTAACCAACTGAGCCACCCAGGCGCCCCAA
>NW_028003823.1:0-989 GCF_054177405.1 Leptonychotes weddellii | reverse complement strand
AAGACATGGTCCCTGCCCTTAAGAGGCTTACAAAGGAGTTAATGATTCAAACATACAAATGCCAGAGAAATGCAGAGCTCTCTGCATTCAGGTGTTATGTTCTGGTTATTTAAATAAGAAAGAGCAAAGCAGGAGGGGTCTGGAGTTAGAACCATTTCCTGAGCTGAGACAGACAAGAGGGATTGTTCTGTCCAGCCAAAGGTCCCACCACTGGGTGGGCCAATGCAGGAGGGAGGCGTCCCCAGCAGGAGTCACTGGTTAGCCGAGCCTTGGGGACTGTGGGGTGGCTGCACTGGGGCCTGCAGGCGGGCATCTGACAGGGACCAGGTGAGCTGAGAGTAAGAAGGGGACCAGAGTGTGGCTGGAGGTCCAGAGCAAGGCTCCTGAGGAAAGAAGGCAGTAATGGCACGTGGTTTTTGAATCATCAGATCTGGGTTCAATTTCTGTCTCTGTGACCTCAGCAAGTTTTTTTTTTTTAGCTTTGCTGAGATTAATTTCCTCCCCTGTAAGATCTGGCTAACAAATGGTACCCCATCAGGTGGCTAACAGACAGGATAATGTGTGTGAGGCACTTGGCTTATGGGGCTGCTTAATGATATTATAGGCTAATGTTTGTCAAGCGATCAATATGTGCCAGTAACTGCTTTAAGGACCTTATAAATTTAAATTCTGAACAACAACCCTATAAGGCTGTTGCTACTATTATTTCCATTACACCCTGAGGAGACTGACTCACAGAGATTAAGACATCTTCCAAGTCCTTCAGCTACTAAGCTGCAGAACCAGGATTCAAACAGAGGCAGTCTGGTCCTGGCCCCCATGCTTGTCCGCACTGATTCTAGACTGCATCCCATGCGAATTATAGCTCAACACATAAAGGATGGTTACTTCGTCACTAGCATCATACGTCCTAGCGAGGGGCTGCTGTCCTGGGCAGGTCACCAAATCTGAGACTCAGATACCGGGATCAAGGCAGAGGACCAGTCACA
>NW_028003822.1:0-200 GCF_054177405.1 Leptonychotes weddellii | reverse complement strand
CCATCTGCCATTGCTGTTTCCATTGGCTCTTAGGTTACATTATCTTCTTTTTTATTTTTTTCTTTTATTTTTTTATGTTATGTTAATCACCATACATTACATCATTAGTTTTTGATGTAGTGTTCCATGATTCATTGTTTGCGTATAACACCCAGTGCTCCATGCAGTACATGCCCTCTTTAATACCCATCACCAGGCTG
>NW_028003821.1:0-200 GCF_054177405.1 Leptonychotes weddellii | reverse complement strand
TTTTTTTTTTTTAAAGATTTTATTTATTTATTTGACAGAGAGATAGACAGAAGAGCACAAGCAGAGGGAGTGGCAGAGGGAGAGGGAGAAGCAGGCTCTGCACTGAGCAGGGAGCCCGATGCGGGACTCGATCCCAGGACCCTGAGATCATGACCTGAGCCGAAGGCAGACGCTTAACCATCTGAGCCACCCAGGCGCCC
>NW_028003820.1:0-200 GCF_054177405.1 Leptonychotes weddellii | reverse complement strand
GAGACGATGGACTCTGAAAAACAAACAGGGTTCTAGAGGGGAGGGGGGTGGGAGGATGGGTTAGCCTGGTGGTGGGTATTGAGGAGGGCACATTCTGCATGGAGCACTGGGTGTTATGCACAAACAATGAATCATGGAACACTTCATCTAAAACTAATGATGTAATGTATGGGGATTAACATAAGAATAAAAAAAAAAAG
>NW_028003819.1:0-200 GCF_054177405.1 Leptonychotes weddellii | reverse complement strand
TTTTTTTTTTTTTTTTAAAGATTTTATTTATTTATTTGAGAGAGAGAGAATGAGAGAGAGCACATGAGAGGGGGGAGGGTCAGAGGGAGAAGCAGACTCCCCGCCAAGCAGGGAGCCCGATGCGGGACTCGATCCAGGGACTCCAGGATCATGACCTGAGCCGAAGGCAGTCGCTTAACCAACTGAGCCACCCAGGCGCC
>NW_028003818.1:0-200 GCF_054177405.1 Leptonychotes weddellii | reverse complement strand
TTTTTTTTTTAAATGTAATACTGTTTTTTTTTTAAATGTAATACTGTTTTTTTCTTTTTTTAAATGTAATACTGTTTTTTTTTTTTTTTACTCTGTAATTTTTAATATTTTCTGTTTCTTTGGTGAAATTCTCACTTTGTTCATCCATTCTTCTACTGAGCTTGGTGAGCAACTTTATGACCATTATTTTGAACTCATTA
>NW_028003817.1:0-200 GCF_054177405.1 Leptonychotes weddellii | reverse complement strand
TTTTTTTTTTTTAAAGATTTTATTTATTTATTTGAGACAGAGAGAATGAGAGAGAGAGAGCACATGAGAGGGGGGAGGGTCAGAGGGAGAAGCAGGCTCCCTGCCGAGCAGGGAGCCTGATGCGGGACTCGATCCAGGGACTCCAGGATCATGACCTGAGCCGAAGGCAGTCGCTTAACCAACTGAGCCACCCAGGCGCC
>NW_028003816.1:0-200 GCF_054177405.1 Leptonychotes weddellii | reverse complement strand
TTTTTTTTTTTTTAAAGATTTTATTTATTTATTTGAGACAGAGAGAATGAGAGACAGGGAGCATGAGAGTGAGGAGGGTCAGAGGGAGAAGCAGACTCCCTGCCGAGCAGGGAGCCCGATGCGGGACTCGATCCCGGGACTCCAGGATCATGACCTGAGCCGAAGGCAGTCGCTTAACCAACTGAGCCACCCAGGCGCCC
>NW_028003815.1:0-200 GCF_054177405.1 Leptonychotes weddellii | reverse complement strand
TTCTTATGTTAATCCCCATACATTACATCATTAGTTCTAGATGAAGTGTTCCATGATTCATTGTTCGTGCATAACACCCAGTGCTCCATGCAGAACGTGCCCTCCTCAATACCCACCACCAGGCCAACCCATCCTCCCACCCCCCTCCCCTCTAGAACCCTCAGTTTGTTTTTCAGAGTCCATCGTCTCTCATGGTTCGT
>NW_028003814.1:0-200 GCF_054177405.1 Leptonychotes weddellii | reverse complement strand
TTTTTTTTTTTTTTTAAAGATTTTATTTATTTATTTGAGAGAGAGAGAATGAGAGAGAACACATGAGAGGGGGGAGGGTCAGAGGGAGAAGCAGACTCCCTGCCGAGCAGGGAGCCCGATGTGGGACTCGATCCAGGGACTCCAGGATCATGACCTGAGCCGAAGGCAGTCGCTTAACCAACTGAGCCACCCAGGCGCCC
>NW_028003813.1:0-200 GCF_054177405.1 Leptonychotes weddellii | reverse complement strand
TTCTTTTTTTTTTTTTTAAAGATTTTATTTATTTATTTGAGAGAGAGAGAATGAGAGAGAGCACATGAGAGGGGGGAGGGTCAGAGGGAGAAGCAGACTCCCTGCTGAGCAGGGAGCCCGATGCGGGACTCGATCCAGGGACTCCAGGATCATGACCTGAGCCGAAGGCAGTCGCTTAACCAACTGAGCCACCCAGGCGC
>NW_028003812.1:0-989 GCF_054177405.1 Leptonychotes weddellii | reverse complement strand
AGGGAGTCTTCTTCTCCCTCTGACCCTCCTCCCTCTCATGCTCTCTGTCTCTCATTCTCTCTCTCACAAATAAATAAAATCTTAAAAAAAAAAAAAATTAAAAAAAAAAAGAAAAAGAAACCAAGAAAGTCCCCAGCTTTGGGATCACTGGAATCCACATGCTTACTCCATCATTACCCTGTCTTCCTCTCTTGTATGAGGAGGTAGCAGGCTTCCCTTCCTTCTTTCGGCCCTCCCTCGCTCCCTCCATTCCCCTTTTCCTCCCTCCCTCCCTCTCTCCTTCCCTCCCTTCCTTCCTTCCTTTCCTCCTTCCTTCCTAGATTTAAAAAAATTACACTGGTAATATAGGTATATTGTAGAAAAATGAGAAAATACAGATGAACAAAAGGAAGAAAATGAAAGTCACTGCCCAGATTTAACCACTGTTAAAATTTGAATATGTATCCTTCCACACGTTTTCCTACTTATTAGCCATTTCTTGTTTTTTTTTTAGGAAACTGGGTTAAAAAAAGAAATAAACTAAAGGGCGCCTGGGTGGCTCAGTTGGTTAAGCGACTGCCTTCGGCTCAGGTCATGATCCTGGAGTCCCTGGATCGAGTCCCGCATCGGGCTCCCTGCTCGGCAGGGAGTCTGCTTCTCCCTCTGACCTCCCCCCTCTCATGTGCTTGCTCTCTCTCATTATCTCTCTCTCAAATAAATAAATAAAATCTTTAAAAAAAAAAAAAAGAAATAAACTATTACTGTCTTGCATTGCACATGTTTAGATAGACCATTATAATTGGTTGATTCTTTTTGAACTATTTTCTAATTTGGAAATGCTGAAAAATTGTACAAAATATTAGGCAAAAAGTTAACACGATTCTCATGAAATATCCACTTGTTTTCCTCTTTGCCTCTTTCTATTTTTTTTTCCCATTATGTAAAGATAGGGATGAAAGAAGGTAAAGAGGGGCGCCTGGGTGGCTCAGTTGGTTAAACAACTGCCTTCG
>NW_028003811.1:0-200 GCF_054177405.1 Leptonychotes weddellii | reverse complement strand
ATTAAAACATATTTAGTAATTTGGAAGAATTTATAGCCTTTTCTCATTTGTAATCACAGAAAGATATTTATGAAAATTAGCCAACCAATGAAAACTCTTTGTTGCAATTAACTATGTGTTGTGTTGATGTTAATAATAGACTAAGGATACCAGGATACATGGGGTTTTTGGTAGATTTTTGACCAGTTACTGGATGCCTT
>NW_028003810.1:0-200 GCF_054177405.1 Leptonychotes weddellii | reverse complement strand
GTTAAAACATATTTAGTAATTTGGAAGAATTTATAGCCTTTTCTCATTTGTAATCACAGAAAGATATTTATGAAAATTAGCCAACCAATGAAAACTCTTTGTTGCAATTAACTATGTGTTGTGTTGATGTTAATAATAGACTAAGGATACCAGGATACATGGGGTTTTTGGTAGATTTTTGACCAGTTACTGGATGCCTC
>NW_028003809.1:0-200 GCF_054177405.1 Leptonychotes weddellii | reverse complement strand
TTTTTTTATATCTGTCATTTTTCACATAGCATAATATTTTCAAGATTCATTCATGTTGTAGTATATAGCAGCAATTTTTTTTTTAATTCTTGGAGAATATTTCATTGTATGGATATACCACATTTATTTAGCCATTTATCAATTGATGGACATTTGAGCTATGCACATTCATGTATAAGTACTTGTGTAGACACATGTTT
>NW_028003808.1:0-200 GCF_054177405.1 Leptonychotes weddellii | reverse complement strand
TTTTTTTTTTATTCTTATGTTAATCCCCATACATTACATCATTAGTTTTAGATGTAGTGTTCCATGATTCATTGTTTGTGCATAACACCCAGTGCTCCATGCAGAATGTGCCCTCCTCAATACCCATCACCAGGCTAACCCATCCTCCCACCCCCTCCCCTCTAGAACCCTCAGTTTGTTTTTCAGAGTCCATCGTCTCT
>NW_028003807.1:0-200 GCF_054177405.1 Leptonychotes weddellii | reverse complement strand
CCCCCAGATGTCTCTGCAGTATCCTGTGATACTCACTGACTCTGGGGGAATAGCGACCGTGGGATTTGGAGTGGAGAGGTGGTGAATCATACTGGTTTTGCCATCTTCCCAAAGCAGAAATATTTAACCAGGGTTATCTGGATCTCATTAATGAGCTTTGGGGGAGTCTGTGGACCCTCTGAAATTGGGTACATGCTTTT
>NW_028003806.1:0-200 GCF_054177405.1 Leptonychotes weddellii | reverse complement strand
TTTTTTTTTTTTAAAGATTTTATTTATTTATTTGAGAGAGAGAGAATGAGAGACAGAGAGCAGGAGAGGGAGGAGGGTCAGAGGGAGAAGCAGACCCCCTGCTGAGCAGGGAGCCCGATGTGGGACTCGATCCCGGGACTCCAGGATCATGACCTGAGCCGAAGGCAGTCGCTTAACCAACTGAGCCACCCAGGCGCCCT
>NW_028003805.1:0-200 GCF_054177405.1 Leptonychotes weddellii | reverse complement strand
TCTGAAAAACAAACTGAGGGTTCTAGAGGGGAGGGGGGTGGGAGGATGGGTTGGCCTGGTGGTGGGTATTGAGGAGGGCACGTTCTGCATGGAGCACTGGGTGTTGTGCACGAACAATGAATCATGGAACACTTCATCTAGAACTAATGATGTAATGTATGGGGATTAACATAAGAATAAAAAAAAAATAAAAAAAAAAT
>NW_028003804.1:0-200 GCF_054177405.1 Leptonychotes weddellii | reverse complement strand
TTTTTTTTTTTTTTAAAGATTTTATTTATTTGACAGAGAAAGACACAGCGAGAGAGGGAACACAAACGGGGAGTGGGAGAGGGAGAAGCAGACTCCCTGCCGAGCAGGGAGCCCGATGCGGGACTCGATCCAGGGACTCCAGGATCATGACCTGAGCCGAAGGCAGTCGCTTAACCAACTGAGCCACCCAGGCGCCCTCA
>NW_028003803.1:0-200 GCF_054177405.1 Leptonychotes weddellii | reverse complement strand
TTCAGGACTCCAAAGATGATGTTTTTTTCTGTGAGTTATCTCACTTAGTCTTTAAACTCTGGAAAGCACAGACATTGTATGATAGATAAGTTACTGGGCTGCAGTTAGCTTGCCTGCAAAATGAATTGAGGAAATTGGGACTGGCTGGACTCCAAGGTCCTAATCTTATGGAAAACATTGTATTTTTTATTAATGACAAC
>NW_028003802.1:0-200 GCF_054177405.1 Leptonychotes weddellii | reverse complement strand
TCACACCTGTGCCTTCTGGTTCACACCTGTGCCTTCTGGTTCACACCTGTGCCTCAAGATACACACCTGTGCCTTCTGGTTCACACCTGTGCCTTCTGGTTCACATCTGTGCCTTCAGATTCACACCTGTACCTTCTGGTTCACACCTGTGCCTTCAGACTCACACCTGTGCCTTCTGATTCACACCTGTGCCTTCAGAC
>NW_028003801.1:0-989 GCF_054177405.1 Leptonychotes weddellii | reverse complement strand
TCCACACGTGATTCTGTGCTTACCTATTTACTCTTTGATGTAAAAAAATTGGACATCAACTGTACTAACAAGCACAAAAGACAGTGTCACTTGCACTTGCTTGTTTCTGAACCTAAATATCAATGGATTACAAATATCTCCATGCACATCATCTGAACATTTTCAGGAGTCCCAGCTGCACTCACTGTGCATCACAGGACCACTCAGCTCAACGGGCAAGCTTGTTAGAAGCAGCATAAAGTGCATGCTGCACATGGGGCTACAGGGGCATCAAAAATCCAAGGAAAATGAATAAGGACCACGGAGAGGGTCACTGTCTAGAAACAAGGTCTCCGCATCAATATCACTGACAGCATGTGAAAGCAGACTGAAACCCACCAGGACGTTGTGTGAATGTGTGAATGTGGACTCTGATGGTCTCTCTCTCTCTCTCAATCTTTCTTTCTCTCTCTCTCTCTCACACACACACACAAGAGAGAGAGAGAGTATAAAAATGTATCACTTTCACTCATGGGAGGTTCATGAGTGAAGTCAATCTCTTACCCTCATCAAAGGAGGGAGAACACAGGGGTTCTTCTTAGATTTCCCATGTGTGGGGTGTGAGAAGAGGGAGGGATGAAGGTTAAGGAGCTAATAAGCAATAATGAAAGGATAGGTTGTGATGACTAATTCACTAAAGAATATGAAAACTTGGAGAACAAAAAAAGACAAATGGCCATTCTAAGTAGACAATGGTCTGAAACCAGGAAAATGAAAAGAATGTCACAGGGGGGAAGGGGCAGAGCAAGATGGCGGAGGAGTAGGAGACCTGGATTTCGTCTCCTCTCAGGAATTCAGCTGGATAGGGATCAAACCATTCTGAAAACCTACAAACTCAACAGGAGATCGAAGAAAGGAATAGCAACAACTCTCTGAACAGAAAAGCGACCACTTTCTGGAAGGTAGGACGTGCGGAGAAGTGAATCCGAGGCAATATTCGGGAGGATAGA
>NW_028003800.1:0-200 GCF_054177405.1 Leptonychotes weddellii | reverse complement strand
TTTTTTTTTTTTTAAAGATTTTATTTATTTATTTGAGACAGAGAGAATGAGATAGAGAGAGCATGAGAGGGAGGAGGGTCAGAGGGAGAAGCAGACTCCCTGCCGAGCAGGGAGCCCGATGCGGGACTCGATCCCGGGACTCCAGGATCATGACCTGAGCCGAAGGCAGTCGCTTAACCGACTGAGCCACCCAGGCGCCC
>NW_028003799.1:0-200 GCF_054177405.1 Leptonychotes weddellii | reverse complement strand
CTTTTTTTTTTTTTTTTAAAGATTTTATTTATTTATTTGAGAGAGAGAGAATGAGAGAGAGCAAGCACATGAGAGGGGGGAGGGTCAGAGGGAGAAGCAGACTCCCTGCCGAGCAGGGAGCCCGATGCGGGACTCGATCCAGGGACTCCAGGATCATGACCTGAGCCGAAGGCAGTCGCTTAACCAACTGAGCCACCCAG
>NW_028003798.1:0-200 GCF_054177405.1 Leptonychotes weddellii | reverse complement strand
ATTTTTTTTTTTATTCTTATGTTAATCCCCATACATTACATCATTAGTTTTAGATGAAGTGTTCCATGATTCATTGTTTGTGCATAACACCCAGTGCTCCATGCAGAATGTGCCCTCCTCAATACCCACCACCAGGCTAACCCATCCTCCCACCCCCTCCCCTCTAGAACCCTGTTTGTTTTTCAGAGTCCATCGTCTCT
>NW_028003797.1:0-200 GCF_054177405.1 Leptonychotes weddellii | reverse complement strand
TTTTTTTTTTTAAAGATTTTATTTATTTATTTGACAGAGACAGAGATAGCGAGAGCAGGAACACAAGCAGCGGGAGGGGGAGAGGGAGAAGTAGGCTTCCCCCCGAGGAGGGAGCCCGATGTGGGACTCGATCCCAGGACCCTGGGATCATGACCTGAGCCGAAGGCAGACGCTTAACGACTGAGCCACCCAGGCACCCA
>NW_028003796.1:0-200 GCF_054177405.1 Leptonychotes weddellii | reverse complement strand
CTTTTTTTTTTTTTTAAAGATTTATTTATTTATTTGAGAGAGCGAGAATGAGAGAGAGAGAGTACATGAGAGGGGGTAGGGTTAGAGGGAGAAGCAGGCTCCTTGCTGAGCAGGGAGCCCGATGCGGGACTCGATCCAGGGACTCCAGGATCATGACCTGAGCCGAAGGCAGTCGCTTAACCAACTGAGCCACCCAGGCG
>NW_028003795.1:0-200 GCF_054177405.1 Leptonychotes weddellii | reverse complement strand
CCATTCAGGCCACTCAATGACCAGGACCTATAGCTTATGACTCCTAGAAACCAGGACCCCTCAGTGACCTGGAGCGCCTCATTCAGGACCCTCTGCACCTCAGTAACTAGAGACCCTTACTCAGAGCCCAGTGGGCATATGGAGTGGCATTTTGGGGAGCTCTTGCCTCCCCAAAAGCCAGGCAAGTCCCATCTGGTTCT
>NW_028003794.1:0-200 GCF_054177405.1 Leptonychotes weddellii | reverse complement strand
TTTTTTTTTTTTTTTTAAAGATTTTATTTATTTATTTATTTGACAGAGAGAGACACAGCGAGAGAGGGAACACAAGCAGGGGGAGTGGGAGAGGGAGAAGCAGGCTCCCCGCAGAGCGGGGAGCCCGATGCGGGACTCGATCCCAGGACCCTGGGATCATGACCTGAGCCGAAGGCAGTCGCTTAACCAACTGAGCCACC
>NW_028003793.1:0-200 GCF_054177405.1 Leptonychotes weddellii | reverse complement strand
TATTCTTATGTTAATCCCCATACATTACATCATTAGTTTTAGATGAAGTGTTCCATGATTCATTGTTTGTGCATAACACCCAGTGCTCCATGCAGAATGTGCCCTCCTCAATACCCACCACCAGGCTAACCCATCCTCCCACCCCCCTCCCCTCTAGAACCCTCAGTTTGTTTTTCAGAGTCCATCGTCTCTCATGGTTC
>NW_028003792.1:0-200 GCF_054177405.1 Leptonychotes weddellii | reverse complement strand
TTTTTTTTTTAAAGATTTTATTTATTTATTTGACAGAGAGAGACACAGCGAGAGAGGGAACACAAGCAGGGGGAGTGGGAGAGGGAGAAGCAGGCTCCCCGCAGAGCAGGGAGCCCGATGTGGGACTCGATCCCAGGACCCTGGGATCATGACCTGAGCTGAAGGCAGTCGCTTAACCAACTGAGCCACCCAGGCGCCCT
>NW_028003791.1:0-200 GCF_054177405.1 Leptonychotes weddellii | reverse complement strand
GGGCGCCTGGGTGGCTCAGTTGGTTAAGCGACTGCCTTCGGCTCAGGTCATGATCCTGGAGTCCCTGGATCGAGTCCCGCATCGGGCTCCCTGCTCGGCAGGGAGCCTGCTTCTGCCTCTGACCCTCCCCCCTCTCATGTGCTCTCTCTCTCTCATTCTCTCTGTCTCAAATAAATAAATAAAATCTTTAAAAAAAAAAT
>NW_028003790.1:0-989 GCF_054177405.1 Leptonychotes weddellii | reverse complement strand
TTTTCTTACCCTTCCAAAGCTCACTGGTCCTTTTTCTCCCTCCACAATGTCCCTAAAAACTGCCCTCCTCCACGTGCTCTGGCATCACTGTCCTGGTTTGGTTCCTCATTATCCAGCGGCTGGTTTATAGAAATAACCTCTAATGGTTCTTGTTACTTACACTTTCTACCAACTCCAGCCCCTTAAGAATCTATTACTATTTACCAGGCACTGTGATAGAAGCCTGAGGAAAGGAAAGTGTCAGCCTCAGAGAGGGAGAGAGGCATTTGTACCAGAAAGTCTAATTGCCCGGGATCATTTCTGCTCTCATCCATTGTGGAAGGCCGCTGGAGACAGCAGCACTGTGGTGTCCAGTCCAGCTGGACACAGGGCAATTAACAGAAGTTGCCATTATTTTTATTGCCATCATCCCACCAGGATACTAACAACATATATTTAAATATTGATAGGGAAGGAGGCGTGCCGGGGGAAGGCAGACATGAACCAGAGAAGGCCGTCTGGGAAGATGATTAGGAGTTGGCTGGAGAAGAAATGAGAGGGAGAATGGAACATTTTGAGCATAGATAACTGCCTTAGGGGGAGTGTTTGGCAGAGATGGCAGATGGAGTAGAGACTGGGGTGAGCCGTGAGCTCTGGCAGGCAATGGAAATGAGACCCAGCTGGAGCCAGATCGTGAAGGGCCTCATAAATACCAGGCTGAGTCTGGTGCTTGATCCCACAAGCAAGAAGTCTCCAAAGGGTTGTAAGCCAGGAAGTGACAGAAGCAGGTCTCCGTTTCAGGTGGATAACTGGCAGCAGAATGTGAGAGGGGCTGGAGCTGGTAGAAAGTGTAAGTAACAAGAACCATTAGAGGTTATTTCTATAAACCAGCCGCTGGATAATGAGGAACCAAACCAGGACAGTGATGCCAGAGCACGTGGAGGAGGGCAGTTTTTAGGGACATTGTGGAGGGAGAAAAAGGACCAGTGAGCTTTGGAAGGGTAAGAAAA
>NW_028003789.1:0-200 GCF_054177405.1 Leptonychotes weddellii | reverse complement strand
TTTTTTTTTTTTAAAGATTTTATTTATTTATTTGAGAGAGAGGATGAGAGGAGAGAGAGAGCACATGAGAGGGGGGAGGGTCAGAGGGAGAAGCAGACTCCCTGCCGAGCAGGGAGCCCGATGCGGGACTCGATCCAGGGACTCCAGGATCATGACCTGAGCCGAAGGCAGTCGCTTAACCAACTGAGCCACCCAGGCGC
>NW_028003788.1:0-200 GCF_054177405.1 Leptonychotes weddellii | reverse complement strand
TTTTTTTTTTTAAAGATTTTATTTATTTATTTGACAGAGAAAGACACAGCGAGAGAGGGAACACAAACGGGGAGTGGGAGAGGGAGAAGCAGACTCCCTGCCGAGCAGGGAGCCCGATGCGGGACTCGATCCCGGGACTCCAGGATCATGACCTGAGCCGAAGGCAGTCGCTTAACCAACTGAGCCACCCAGGCGCCCTC
>NW_028003787.1:0-200 GCF_054177405.1 Leptonychotes weddellii | reverse complement strand
CAGGGCGCCTGGGTGGCTCAGTTGGTTAAGCGACTGCCTTCGGCTCAGGTCATGATCCTGGAGTCCCGGGATCGAGTCCCGCATCGGGCTCCCTGCTCGGCAGGGAGTCTGCTTCTCCCTCTCCCACTCCCCGTTTGTGTTCCCTCTCTCGCTGTGTCTTTCTCTGTCAAATAAATAAATAAAATCTTTAAAAAAAAAAT
>NW_028003786.1:0-200 GCF_054177405.1 Leptonychotes weddellii | reverse complement strand
GCTGGGCACGAACCCCAGCTCCACGTGGCAGATTCGCGAGCCCCACGGGAAGATGGCCAAGGACCTGGGCACAGAGCTGGAGAGAACCCCCTGCCACTGTCACCGGGAGGTCCTCTTCATGAGAAGAGAATTCCAGAAGGCTGCGTGGCAGCTGTGCTGACCGAGGGAAAGCTCGAGGCGCTGAGAAGTGATCGCCAAGG
>NW_028003785.1:0-200 GCF_054177405.1 Leptonychotes weddellii | reverse complement strand
GCTTGGCGATCACTTCTCAGCGCCTCGAGCTTTCCCTCGGTCAGCACAGCTGCCACGCAGCCTTCTGGAATTCTCTTCTCATGAAGAGGACCTCCCGGTGACAGTGGCAGGGGGTTCTCTCCAGCTCTGTGCCCAGGTCCTTGGCCATCTTCCCGTGGGGCTCGCGAATCTGCCACGTGGAGCTGGGGTTCGTGCCCAGG
>NW_028003784.1:0-200 GCF_054177405.1 Leptonychotes weddellii | reverse complement strand
TGCAGCATAAGTCATAATCTCTGAGTCTTTTCTGTTTTGGGGGCTCCTCCTCCTAGTCATTCTGTTGATGGGTGTTTGAGGGAATGTATAGAGTCCAAATTATTGACCAGAACCCAAGCAAGATGCACCTGTTTTCTTGGGACCTTAGGGTTGCTGGCCTCTTGTTTTCCCAGCCTGTCTTCTGCGGGAGGGGCCTGCCG
>NW_028003783.1:0-200 GCF_054177405.1 Leptonychotes weddellii | reverse complement strand
TTTTTTTTTTTTTAAAGATTTTATTTATTTATTTGAGAGAGAGAGAATGAGAGAGAGAAAGCACATGAGAGGGGGGAGGGTCAGAGGGAGAAGCAGACTCCCCGCCGAGCAGGGAGCCCGATGCGGGACTCGATCCCGGGACTCCAGGATCATGACCTGAGCCGAAGGCAGTGGCTTAACCAACTGAGCCACCCAGGCGC
>NW_028003782.1:0-200 GCF_054177405.1 Leptonychotes weddellii | reverse complement strand
TTTTTTTTTTTTAAAGATTTTATTTATTTATTTGAGACAGAGAGAATGAGATACAGAGAGCATGAGAGGGAAGAGGGTCAGAGGGAGAAGCAGACTCCCTGCCGAGCAGGGAGCCCGATGTGGGACTCGATCCAGGGACTCCAGGATCATGACCTGAGCCGAAGGCAGTCGCTCAACCAACTGAGCCACCCAGGCGCCCT
>NW_028003781.1:0-200 GCF_054177405.1 Leptonychotes weddellii | reverse complement strand
TTAATTTTATTATGTTATGTTAGTCACCATACAATACATCATTGGTTTTTGATGTGGTGATCCACGATCCATTGTTTTCATATAACACCCAGTGCTCCATGCAGTACGTGCCCTCCTTAATACCCATCACCGGGCTAACCAATCCCCCCTCCCCCCTCCCCTCTAAAACCCTGTTTGTTTCTCAGAGTCCATAGTCTCTC
>NW_028003780.1:0-200 GCF_054177405.1 Leptonychotes weddellii | reverse complement strand
TTTTTTTTTTTTAAAGATTTTATTTATTTATTTGAGACAGAGAGAATGAGAGACAGAGAGCATGAGAGGGAGGAGGGTCAGAGGGAGAAGCAGACTCCCTGCCGAGCAGGGAGCCCGATGCGGGACTCGATCCCGGGACTCCAGGATCATGACCTGAGCCGAAGGCAGTCGCTTAACCGACTGAGCCACCCAGGCGCCCC
>NW_028003779.1:0-989 GCF_054177405.1 Leptonychotes weddellii | reverse complement strand
CATTGAAGAGGCCCACATAGCCTCCTGGACTGTAACCCTAACCCTTGTCCTGGCTGTGGTCTTGATCTGATCCTAGAGCTAGGTCCGAGGGCATAATGGATGTGGGACACCTTGGCCAATGCCAGACTATTTAGGCAGGAACACAGAAGGAAACCGTGCAACTTCCGGAGCCCGGGACACGGCTGGAGACCCTGATTCTATGGAAATACGTATACCTCACCAGTACAACGAGCGTCCCCCTGAGGCCAAACCAGAAGCCCGAGGCTCGCCCTAATGCTACCACACAACTCAACCCTCAAGGCATGACGCTGCACTGCCATCAGACTGGCCCCTAACATCTTCTGGAATATAACCCTAACCCTAGGCTTGGAGGCGGCCCTGACCATGCCCAAACCCTAGTTGTGAGGGTAAAATGGATTGTGGAAAGCTGGCTGACCCAGCATAATCAGGCAGGGACACAGAAGGAAACCGTGTCAATTACAAGGTCAGTGTGTGGCTGGAGAACAGGATTCTAGCAAAACCCTGAAACTCAACAACACTATGAGCATTTCCCACCCCACCCCCACCCCCACCCCCACCCGAGGCCAAACCCCAAGTTTGAGCCTCACCCTAATGCGAGCCCTCTGCTCTGTCCTCAGGATAGGACTCTGTGCTGCCATCGAATAGGTCCCTAACGTCTTCAGGACAATAACCCAAAACCTAGCCCTGGATGTGGCCCCAAGCAGAGCCAAACCCTACCTGTGAGGCTACAGTGAATTTTGCACACCTGGGCAATGTCAGGCTAACGAGGGACGAACAAGAAGGAAAGCATTCGACTTGAAACCCCCGGGAATGTTACTGGAGACCGTGATTCTACTGAAGACCCCTAAACCCCAGGGACACAAGGAGCCTCTCCCCGAGGCCAAATCGGAAGCCACATGCTCACCCTAATGCTAGCCCTCAACTCAGCCCTCAGGCCGCATACCCGGGCCGCCATAGGATAGGTACCC
>NW_028003778.1:0-200 GCF_054177405.1 Leptonychotes weddellii | reverse complement strand
TTTTTTTTTTTTTAAGATTTTATTTATTTATTTGAGAGAGAGAGAATGAGAGACAGAGAGCATGAGAGGGAGGAGGGTCAGAGGGAGAAGCAGACTCCCTGCTGAGCAGGGAGCCCGATGCGGGACTCGATCCAGGGACTCCAGGATCATGACCTGAGCCGAAGGCAGTCGCTTAACCAACTGAGCCACCCAGGCGCCCA
>NW_028003777.1:0-200 GCF_054177405.1 Leptonychotes weddellii | reverse complement strand
TTTTTTTTTTTTTAAGATTTTATTTACTTATTTATTTGAGAGAGAGAGAGAGAGAAACAGCATGAGAGGGGATAGGGTCAGAGGGAGAAGCAG
The DNA here is from genome assembly GCF_054177405.1 of Leptonychotes weddellii. NCBI lineage: Eukaryota > Metazoa > Chordata > Mammalia > Carnivora > Phocidae > Leptonychotes > Leptonychotes weddellii. Next base: position 107 of record NW_028003777.1, on the reverse strand, counting down.
GCTCCCCGCCGAGCCGGGAGCCCGATGCGGGACTCGATCCCGGGACTCCAGGATCATGACCTGAGCCGAAGGCAGTCGCTTAACCAACTGAGCCACCCAGGCGCCCA
>NW_028003776.1:0-200 GCF_054177405.1 Leptonychotes weddellii | reverse complement strand
GTAATGAATAGTAAATCAGAACACTATGCAATATATATAATATATATTTATATATGTTATATAATTAAATAGAATATACATTTATATAATTAAATATTATATTTATATAATACAATTAAATAATATAAATAAAATATATTTTATATTTCTAGAGGAAGAAATGAGGGTTAGTGTTTAAATGGGGACAGAGTTTCAGTTTG
>NW_028003775.1:0-200 GCF_054177405.1 Leptonychotes weddellii | reverse complement strand
TTTTTTTTTTTTTTAAAGATTTTATTTATTTGACAGAGAGAGACACAGCGAGAGAGGGAACACAAGCAGGGGGAGTGGGAGAGGGAGAAGCAGGCTTCCCGCTGAGCAGGGAGCCCGATGCGGGGCTCGATCCCAGGACCCTGGGATCATGACCTGAGCCGAAGGCAGACGCTCAACATCTGAGCCACCCAGGCACCCCA
>NW_028003774.1:0-200 GCF_054177405.1 Leptonychotes weddellii | reverse complement strand
CTTTTTTTTTTTTTAAAGATTTTATTTATTTGACAGAGAGAGACACAGCGAGAGAGGGAACACAAGCAGGGGGAGTGGGAGAGGGAGAAGCAGGCTTCCCGCTGAGCAGGGAGCCCGATGCGGGGCTCGATCCCAGGACCCTGGGATCATGACCTGAGCCGAAGGCAGACGCTCAACATCTGAGCCACCCAGGCACCCCG
>NW_028003773.1:0-200 GCF_054177405.1 Leptonychotes weddellii | reverse complement strand
TAAAAAAAAATCCAAAAAAAAAAGAAAGAATTGTAAAAATATCAGAGAGCCCATTGTAAAGTTGGATTTTTTGCTCTGCATATTTGGCTCTGTTTCCAAACTCATAGTCAGTAGTAACAACGTGCTTAGGAAAGAGGACTAATTCATCATGGTATTATTAGATATAGTCGGGCAGAAGGACACAGTAAGCTGTCAGAACG
>NW_028003772.1:0-200 GCF_054177405.1 Leptonychotes weddellii | reverse complement strand
TTTTTTTTTTTTTTTTTAAGATTTTATTTATTTATTTGAGACAGAGAGAATGAGAGACAGAGAGCATGAGAGGGAGGAGGGTCAGAGGGAGAAGCAGACTCCCTGCCGAGCAGGGAGCCCGATGCGGGACTCGATCCCGGGACTCCAGGATCATGACCTGAGCCGAAGGCAGTCGCTTAACCAACTGAGCCACCCAGGCG
>NW_028003771.1:0-200 GCF_054177405.1 Leptonychotes weddellii | reverse complement strand
GGTGGCTCAGTTGGTTAAGCGACTGCCTTCGGCTCAGGTCATGATCCTGGAGTCCCGGGATCGAGTCCCGCATCGGGCTCCCTGCTCGGCAGGGAGTCTGCTTCTCCCTCTGACCCTCCTCCCTCTCATGCTCTCTGTCTCTCATTCTCTCTCTCTCAAATAAATAAATAAAATCTTAAAAAAAAAAAAAAAAAAAGAAG
>NW_028003770.1:0-200 GCF_054177405.1 Leptonychotes weddellii | reverse complement strand
TTTTTTTTTTTTAAAGATTTTATTTATTTATTTGAGAGAGAGAGTGAGAGAGAGAAAGAGCACAAGAGGGGGGAGCGGGAGAGGGAGAAGCAGACTCCCTGCTGAGCAGGGAGCCCGATGCGGGACTCGATCCCGGGACTCCAGGATCATGACCTGAGCCGAAGGCAGTCGCTTAACCAACTGAGCCACCCAGGCGCCCC
>NW_028003769.1:0-200 GCF_054177405.1 Leptonychotes weddellii | reverse complement strand
CGGGCGCCTGGGTGGCTCAGTTGGTTAAGCGACTGCCTTCGGCTCAGGTCATGATCCTGGAGTCCCGGGATCGAGTCCCGCATCGGGCTCCCTGCTCAGCAGGGAGTCTGCTTCTCCCTCTCCCGCTCCCCCCTCTTGTGCTCTTTCTCTCTCTCACTCTCTCTCTCAAATAAATAAATAAAATCTTTAAAAAAAAAAAT
>NW_028003768.1:0-989 GCF_054177405.1 Leptonychotes weddellii | reverse complement strand
GCTATGATTTAGTGAGTGTCTCAGTAACTCAGCCTGTTAGATTAATTACGAAGCCAGTTATTTTCACTTGTCATTTGGACTGAGCCAAGCACTTAAGATAATCTTGTTTGGGGCAAGACCACCCCCAGCTGTCCCTGATCTAGCACTTCCCCCTTGTCTGCTTCTGCAGGAGTGAGACCCAAGAGCTGTCCAACTGCTGGCCCCTGCACAGGTACATCAGCCCCTCCTGCCTCCCCTGTTGGCTCCCAAGAGCTCCTGCCTTCCCAGCAGGGGCAGTAGCAGAAGGTGCTGCTGCCTTTTCAGACAAAGAGAAGCTCCGACTGAGGGGAGGAGACACGGTGTGCTCAGGGCGAGTGGAGGTTTGGCACGAGGGCTCCTGGGGCACAGTGTGTGATGACTCGTGGAGCCTGGCAGAGGCTGAGGTGGTGTGTCAACAGCTGGGCTGTGGCTCTGCCCTGGAGGCCCTGCAGAATGCGGCATTTGGGCCTGGAAATGGGAGCATCTGGCTGGATGAGGTGCAGTGCAGGGGCAGGGAATCCTCCCTGTGGGATTGTGCTGCGGATTCTTGGGGGCAGAACAACTGCAACCACAAGGAGGATGCTGGAGTGCGGTGCTCTGATGAGTGGCTCTGGTTGAGCTGGAGCAAGGGTGGGGCAATGGGGTGGGCTAGGGTAAAATGGGAAGTTTGCATTCAGAAAGCATCTAGGTGCTGTCAGCCCTGGATCTAGGAGAGGAGGAGGTCTCAACATTAATGTTGGGGTAGTTGAGGGGTGATTTCAGGGCTCAGGTAGGGGAAAATGGGCTGCCCTGCACTCTGACCAATTACTGTACTGCAAACTCCTGTTTTTCTCTCTAGGTGGAAGAACAGTATTGCTGTCTACTACAGCAGGTACAGTGCCACGATCTGTAGGCAGGGGAGAATATTCAGATTCTTGGGACCTATTCTGTGGAATCTGACAGAATTAGCCAACTCAGAAAAGGAAAGATCC
>NW_028003767.1:0-200 GCF_054177405.1 Leptonychotes weddellii | reverse complement strand
TTTTTTTTTTAAAGATTTTATTTATTTATTTGACAGAGAGAGACACAGCGAGAGAGGGAACACAAGCAGGGGGAGTGGGAGAGGGAGAAGCAGGCTTCCCGCCGAGCAGGGAGCCCGATGTGGGACTCGATCCCAGGACCCTGGGATCATGACCTGAGCTGAAGGCAGTCGCTTAACCAACTGAGCCACCCAGGCGCCCC
>NW_028003766.1:0-200 GCF_054177405.1 Leptonychotes weddellii | reverse complement strand
GGGTATTAAAGAGGGCACGTACTGCATGGAGCACTGGGTGTTATACGCAAACAGTGAATCATGGAACACTACATCAAAAACTGATGTAATGTATGGTGATTATTAACATAACCTAATAATAAAAAAATAAATTTTTAAAAATAAATAAATAAATAAAAGATAAGGAAACCACCAGTGTTGGTCTTTACTGGGGCAGCACT
>NW_028003765.1:0-200 GCF_054177405.1 Leptonychotes weddellii | reverse complement strand
TTTTTTTTTTTTTTTAAGATTTTTATTTATTTGGGAGAGAGAGAATGAGAGACAGAGAGCATGAGAGGGAGGAGGGTCAGAGGGAGAAGCAGACTCCCTGCTGAGCAGGGAGCCCGATGCGGGACTCGATCCCGGGACTCCGGGACCATGACCTGAGCCGAAGGCAGTCGCTTAACCAACTGAGCCACCCAGGCGCCCCT
>NW_028003764.1:0-200 GCF_054177405.1 Leptonychotes weddellii | reverse complement strand
TTTTTTTTTTTTAAAGATTTTATTTATTTATTTGAGACAGAGAGAATGAGAGACAGAGAGCATGAGAGGGAGGAGGGTCAGAGGGAGAAGCAGACTCCCTGCCGAGCAGGGAGCCCGATGCGGGACTCGATCCTGGGACTCCAGGATCATGACCTGAGCCGAAGGCAGTCGCTTAACCAACTGAGCCACCCAGGCGCCCG
>NW_028003763.1:0-200 GCF_054177405.1 Leptonychotes weddellii | reverse complement strand
TTTTTTTTTTTTTTTTTAAAGATTTTATTTATTTATTTGAGAGAGAGAGAATGAGAGACAGAGAGCACATGAGAGGGAGGAGGGTCAGAGGGAGAAGCAGACTCCCTGCCGAGCAGGGAGCCCGATGCGGGACTCGATCCAGGGACTCCAGGATCATGACCTGAGCCGAAGGCAGTCACTTAACCAACTGAGCCACCCAG
>NW_028003762.1:0-200 GCF_054177405.1 Leptonychotes weddellii | reverse complement strand
TTGCATTATTTGTCTCAGAGGTACAGATCTGAGACTCAACAGTCCTGCACAATTCACAGCGCTTAACAGAGCACGTACCCTCCCCAGTGTCTATCACCCAGTCACCCCATCCCTCCCACCCCACCCCCCACTCCAACAACACTCAGTTTGTTTCCTGCAATTAAGAATTCCTCATATCAATGAGATCATATGATACATGT
>NW_028003761.1:0-200 GCF_054177405.1 Leptonychotes weddellii | reverse complement strand
TTTTTTTTTTTTTTAAAGATTTTATTTATTTGACAGAGAAAGACACAGCGAGAGAGGGAACACAAACGGGGAGTGGGAGAGGGAGAAGCAGACTCCCTGCCGAGCAGGGAGCCCGATGCGGGACTCGATCCAGGGACTCCAGGATCATGACCTGAGCCGAAGGCAGTCGCTTAACCAACTGAGCCACCCAGGCGCCCTAA
>NW_028003760.1:0-200 GCF_054177405.1 Leptonychotes weddellii | reverse complement strand
TTTTTTTTTTTTTTTTTAAAGATTTTATTTATTTATTTGAGAGAGAGAGAATGAGAGAGAGCACATGAGAGAGGGGAGGGTCAGAGGGAGAAGCAGACTCCCTGCCGAGCAGGGAGCCCGATGCGGGACTCGATCCAGGGACTCCAGGATCATGACCTGAGCCGAAGGCAGTCGCTTAACCAACTGAGCCACCCAGGCGC
>NW_028003759.1:0-200 GCF_054177405.1 Leptonychotes weddellii | reverse complement strand
GCCTGGGTGGCTCAGTTGGTTAAGCGACTGCCTTCGGCTCAGGTCATGATCCTGGAGTCCCGGGATCGAGTCCCGCATCGGGCTCCCTGCTCGGCGGGGAGTCTGCTTCTCCCTCTGACCCTCCTCCCTCTCATGCTCTCTGTCTCTCATTCTCTCTGTCTCAAATAAATAAATAAAATCTTTAAAAAAAAAAAAAAAGT
>NW_028003758.1:0-200 GCF_054177405.1 Leptonychotes weddellii | reverse complement strand
TTTTTTTTTTTTTTAAAGATTTTATTTATTTATTTGCGAGAGAGAATGAGAGACAGAGAGCACGAGAGGGAGGAGGGTCAGAGGGAGAAGCAGACTCCCCACTGAGCAGGGAGCCCGATGCGGGACTCGATCCCGGGACTCCAGGATCATGACCTGAGCCGAAGGCAGTCGCTTAACCGACTGAGCCACCCAGGCGCCCT
>NW_028003757.1:0-990 GCF_054177405.1 Leptonychotes weddellii | reverse complement strand
AGCCTTCCATGCCCCAGGGGTGCACCTGCTCCCTGCCTTGCCTGGCTGCTTACTGCAGCGATGGCTTGTCCCAGCCAGGCCGGCTGTCACTCTCCTCTGTACTGTCCTCCCTCCCTCTCAACCATCACGGCTCTTTCCCTCGCTCCTCAGCAAGTCACATCTGGCTTAGAAATGGAAGGTCCTGCTTTCAAAAAAAAGAAACGCCACCTGGTGTAGAATTTAAGAAAAAAATTATATGCTCAAATATTCATTGTAGGGACATCTGGGTGGCTCAGTCGGTTAAGCGTCTGCCCTCGGCTCAGGTCGTGATCTCCAGGTCTTGGGATCGAGTCCCACGTCAGGCTCTGTGCTCAGCGGGGAGTCTGCTTCTCCCTCTCCCTCTGCCTGCACTCCACCCCCTCCGCCACTCGTGCTCTATCTCAAATGAGTAAATAAAATCTTAAAAAAAAAAAAAAAACCTTTGATGGAGACTTAGTCAAATTTATGACAAGCTAAAAGTCAAAATGGTGAGACTTCAGAAAAGAGAAAGGATTAAAGAAGAGGCAACCAGACAGGAAAGGTCTTAAACTTCCGGGGGCCTTACCCATGGAGGCAAGTACAAGAGGGTAGGTGGCAGTGGATTCTTGGTTCGGCCTCCCGTCTGATCAAGTCACTCCGCGCCTGAGAGTACTCACCTACAAATGAGACCGAGCAGTCCTGCCTCCCCCGCCAACTGTGGGATTAAGGCGAAGTGTCTTTGCTCCCACACACAATGCTGCCACTGCCTGGTACAGGGTGAGCACATCAGCCGTGACCGTTACGGCTGTTAGTTCTCTAACAGAAAAACAAGACCCAGCCGGAGACATTTACAAGATGTCATCCAACGTGTAACTCAGAGTTCAGGAATTGTAACTTTCTTTTTTTTTTAATAAAGATTTTATTTATTTATTTGAGAGAGAATGAGAGAGAGCACACGAGAGGGGGGAGGGTCAGAGGGAGGAGCAGACCCCC
>NW_028003756.1:0-200 GCF_054177405.1 Leptonychotes weddellii | reverse complement strand
TTTTTTTTTTAAAGATTTTATTTATTTATTTGACAGAGAAAGACACAGCGAGAGAGGGAACACAAACGGGGAGTGGGAGAGGGAGAAGCAGACTCCCTGCCGAGCAGGGAGCCCGATGCGGGACTCGATCCCGGGACTCCAGGATCATGACCTGAGCCGAAGGCAGTCGCTTAACCAACTGAGCCACCCAGGCGCCCTGT
>NW_028003755.1:0-200 GCF_054177405.1 Leptonychotes weddellii | reverse complement strand
TTTTTTTTTTTAAAGATTTTATTTATTTATTTGAGAGAGAGAGAATGAGAGACAGAGAGCATGAGAGGGAGGAGGGTCAGAGGGAGAAGCAGACTCCCTGCCGAGCAGGGAGCCCAATGCGGGACTCGATCCCGGGACTCCAGGATCATGACCTGAGCCGAAGGCAGTCGCTTAACCAACTGAGCCACCCAGGCGCCCCG
>NW_028003754.1:0-200 GCF_054177405.1 Leptonychotes weddellii | reverse complement strand
TTTTTTTTTTTTTAAAGATTTTATTTATTTATTTGAGAGAGAGAGAATGAGAGACAGAGAGCATGAGAGGGAGGAGGGTCAGAGGGAGAAGCAGACTCCCTGCCGAGCAGGGAGCCTGATGCGGGACTCGATCCCGGGACTCCAGGATCATGACCTGAGCCGAAGGCAGTCGCTTAACCAACTGAGCCACCCAGGCGCCC
>NW_028003753.1:0-200 GCF_054177405.1 Leptonychotes weddellii | reverse complement strand
TTATTTTTTTTTTATTCTTATGTTAATCCCCATACATTACATCATTAGTTCTAGATGAAGTGTTCCATGATTCATTGTTCGTGCACAACACCCAGTGCTCCATGCAGAACGTGCCCTCCTCAATACCCACCACCAGGCCAACCCATCCTCCCACCCCCCTCCCCTCTAGAACCCTCAGTTTGTTTTTCAGAGTCCATCGT
>NW_028003752.1:0-200 GCF_054177405.1 Leptonychotes weddellii | reverse complement strand
TTTTTTTTTTAAAGATTTTATTTATTTATTTGACAGAGAGAGAGATAGCGAGAGCAGGAACACAAGCAGGGGGAGTGGGAGAGGGAGAAGCAGGCTTCCCGCCGAGCAGGGAGCCCGATGCGGGGCTCGATCCCAGGACCCTGGGATCATGACCTGAGCCGAAGGCAGACGCTTAACGACTGAGCCACCCAGGCGCCCCG
>NW_028003751.1:0-200 GCF_054177405.1 Leptonychotes weddellii | reverse complement strand
TGCAGGACTCCAAAGATGATGTTTTTTTCTGTGAGTTATCTCACTTAGTCTTTAAACTCTGGAAAGCACAGACATTGTATGATAGATAAGTTACTGGGCTGCAGTTAGCTTGCCTGCAAAATGAATTGAGGAAATTGGGACTGGCTGGACTCCAAGGTCCTAATCTTATGGAAAACATTGTATTTTTTATTAATGACAAC
>NW_028003750.1:0-200 GCF_054177405.1 Leptonychotes weddellii | reverse complement strand
TCTTTTTTTTTTTTTAAAGATTTTATTTATTTATTTGAGAGAGAGTGAGAGAGAGAAAGAGCACAAGAGTGGGGAGCAGGAGAGGGAGAAGCAGACTCCCTGCCGAGCAGGGAGCCCGATGCGGGACTCGATCCCGGGACTCCAGGATCATGACCTGAGCCGAAGGCAGTCGCTTAACCAACTGAGCCACCCAGGCGCCC
>NW_028003749.1:0-200 GCF_054177405.1 Leptonychotes weddellii | reverse complement strand
TAGGGGCGCCTGGGTGGCTCAGTTGGTTAAGCGACTGCCTTCGGCTCAGGTCATGATCCTGGGGTCCCGGGATCGAGTCCCGCATCGGGCTCCCTGCTCAGCAGGGAGTCTGCTTCTCCCTCTGACCCTCCTCCCTCTCATGCTCTCTGTCTCTCATTCTCTCTCTCGCAAATAAATAAATAAAATCTTTAAAAAAAAAT
>NW_028003748.1:0-200 GCF_054177405.1 Leptonychotes weddellii | reverse complement strand
CCTGGGTGGCTCAGTTGGTTAAGCGACTGCCTTCGGCTCAGGTCATGATCCTGGAGTCCCGGGATCGAGTCCCGCATCGGGCTCCCTGCTCGGCAGGGAGTCTGCTTCTCCCTCTGACCCTCCTCCCTCTCATGCTCTCTGTATCTCATTCTCTCTGTCTCAAATAAATAAATAAAATCTTTAAAAAAAAAAAAAAAGAT
>NW_028003747.1:0-200 GCF_054177405.1 Leptonychotes weddellii | reverse complement strand
TTCATTGTTCGTGCACAACACCCAGTGCTCCATGCAGAACGTGCCCTCCTCAACACCCACCACCAGACCAACCCATCCTCCCACCCCCCTCCCCTCTAGAACCCTCAGTTTGTTTTTCAGAGTCCATCTTCTCTCATGGTTCGTCCACCCCTCCGATTTCCCCCGCTTCATTCCTCCCCTCCCGCTACCTTCTTCTTCTT
>NW_028003746.1:0-990 GCF_054177405.1 Leptonychotes weddellii | reverse complement strand
AAAAAAAAGAAGAAGAAGAAGAAGAAGATAGCAGGAAGGGAAAAATGAAGGGGGGGAAACCGGAGGGGGATATGAACCATGAGAGACTATGGACTCTGAGAAAGAAATTGAGGGTTCTAGAGGGGAGGGGTGTGGCGGAATGGGTTAGCCTGGTGATGGGTATTTAAGAGGACTACATCAAAAACTAATGATGTAATGTATTGTGATTAACATTACATAATAAAAAAAAAGAAAAGAAAAGCAGAATATCTGTTAATTCACTGGAAAGCTAGAATTTAATGGAATCCATTTTGGAAAATTTTGGCAAGGAGTATATAACCAAAATTGTAATCAAGTGATAATCTAACAGACTTCTTCAGGTTCTAGTCTCAAAGAAAAATATGATTAATACTTCTTGCCAATCGATTCAATTAATTTTCTTTGCATTTTCACAGGGTTAGAAACATTGCAGAGAGTATTTCATGCAAATTCTGAATTGTTAAAATATAAAATCATCCGGTGGTTCAACAAAGGAAATAAACTATTGATGTGACGTGTAACTTTTACATGATAATACATTTAATCACTTTTTTAGTCTCTATGAAAAGGAAGAGATCTTAGAGATCATCCAGTTCAACTCAGTTCACAAATGAGAAACCTGAGGCCCAGAAAAAGAGATTCTGTCTGTGATCACACAGCTAGTTAGCAAGAGAGAACAGGAATAGAAGCTTCCCAGGGCACCTGGATGGTGCAGTCTGTTGGGCAACCAACTCTTGGTTTTGGCTCAAGTCGTGATCTCAGGGTCGTGAGATAGAGCCCTGTGTTGGGCTCCATGCTCAACACGGAGTCTGCTTGAGATTCCTTCTCCCTCTGCCCCTCCTGCTTGTGCTCTCTCTGTCTCTAAAAATAAATAAATAAATCTTGTAAAAAAACTGAAAGAAAACAAAGAATAGAAGCCTCCTGATTCCATATTTCCATTCCCACTTAGTAAATACTTCGGTTCCAAGTGAA